>NC_053493.1:315648071-315948071 GCF_905171775.1 Rana temporaria
GAAGAAGAAGAAGAAGAAGAAGAAGAAGAAGAAGAAGAAGAAGAAGAAGAAGAAGAAGAAGAAGAAGAAGAAGAAGAAGAAGAAGAAGAAGAAGAAGAAGAAGAAGAAGAAGAAGAAGAAGAAGAAGAAGAAGAAGAAGAAGAAGAAGAAGAAGAAGAAGAAGAAGAAGAAGAAGAAGAAGAAGAAGAAGAAGAAGAAGAAGAAGAAGGCTACAGAGTAGGTTGGGGACAAAATGAATTAAGGAAAATAAACAATGCACGTGTAACATGAAACCCAAACACGGTGCTAGTTTCAGGTTTGGCATATTGCTGCATTGTATGATGATTTGGTGATTTTCCTAGAAGTATCATTGCTTCTGGGACTTGGACAGTGGTAGCCTTCAGTGTTATTTGGTAGCTTTCACTGTAATGCCTTATAAAGCATATTTAAACAAAATAAATGTATATACCACATTATACCGGTTCTAAGATGTAGTGGCTGAATTGTTTTTATTTTTTCAGGCTTTTTTGCATTTATTTTCACCTGGAGACTCTTCTAGTAACACACTCTTGTCCCTTCATGTCTACACTAATTTCTCAACTGCATCTATGGGGCAGCCCTGGTTGTCACAGCGCCTTGACTTTACACATGTCTGACTTTATTCATCTAAATGACATAGTGGATTATTGTTTGTGCTTTCTTTTCAGCACACAGAAAGTGACAAGGGTGTTGCATTTCTGGCAAGATCAACAGGTAATTTGCATACTTGCAAAAAAAAATGTTCTTAGCCTGAAAAATTAAAATGAATGTAAATACCACATCTAATGACTTGCAAGCTGATATACACAATACTACATTTTTAGTTTTAGAATTACACTTTAAGTACATTGGAGCTTGCTAACACTATGCAGTGGAGGTTTTTACATATAAAACATCTGTAGGTAAAGAAAGCATTTGAAAAAATACTATATATATGGTAATATACTGTATATTAAATAGGAATATATACCTTTTTTATGGAAGCATCTTTTTTAAAATGCGGGCCTTGTAGTGAAGTCTACCAGGAAATCAACCGTTTCTATGCATTATGCACACTAAATAACTACTGCACACAATGCGGCTGGATTCAACAAGGGAGTATTTTCTCATGTACGATTGACAACGTGCACTGGCGTTCCGTACAAATGAATACAATTAAAAAGAATGCAAAGAATTATGATCCAGATTTCATACTTTAAAAGCCATTTTATATGAAACATAGTCACAGTCTATAACCCTCCCCCACACCGACAGTGTACCTCTCTCTTACTGAAGTGGTCAGTACCACTGTGGCAGAGGGACTTGTAGTTCTCAATGGAGCACAAGTACGATGATGTCAGCACCCTTGTTTTTCATTAAAGGAGTACTCTGAAGCCACATTACACAACATTCCACAATGTAGCCAATGAAAATACCTTTTAAAAGACGTTACTTCCATGAAAATCGGCCCAGCAGTTCTTCTTTTATTCCCTTCTGCAGTTTTCTTCACTTCCTGGTTCTCTTCCACGGCCACCATGATAATACTAGCTCTCCCAGCATGCCTGCTCCTCTCTTCCTGTAATCTCCTTCCCTCCCCCTGTAACTCCCCCGCTCGGCCCCCTCCCTAAATTATAATATTTCACGCCCCCTCCTCTCTCACCTATTTCCCTATCCCCGCCTCTTAAAAAACATCCTCTTGGATTGGATTGCCGAGCTCCAATGAGATTTTGGCACCCTCAGCGTGCATCTAGCAATGTAATTAATTAATTCAGGGGGAGTGTTCGACTCCGGGCGGGGAGGCAGGCGCAGCCCGCGGTGACTCCTGGGATCGCTGAGTCACCGGACGAAGATGGCGACGGATGAAGAGGAAATCGATGTCGAGCGTCATCAATAGACCCAGCTTCCGGCCGGAGACAAAAACGAGGAGAAGACCGGGAAGAAGACCATAAGGAAAACTTTTTGTGATGCTCTTTTTCCCACAGAAAAAGATAGCTTCAGACTACTCCTTTAATAATTTTTTAGGTCCTGTAACTGAAATTGCATATCTCAGTACAGACCTGTACTAGAGGAACAGGAACATTGCATCCACAATCCACTGATTGCAGTCACGGCAATTTGCAGGCTAAAACGCCCCAAACAAATATATATATAATTGCACATTTTTAAAAATCAATGTGCATTTAATTATGTTATTCTATTTGCAAAAAGACTATAAAAGACAGTTATCAAAACCTGAATGCAACATTCATTAAAAGGTCTTCTAACCCTGTCCATCAGTGCATGTATTAACTGCTCATATGATATTACTGGCAATTACATTTAAAGTTCATTTCAGTCAACTAAGTAAACAGACCTTGCATAACCTGTTATTTCAAGTAAATTATATACCAATTCATATTGTATATATACTGTAGGTATTTTCTGAACACATGTATTTCTCAGCTGAAAGAGTAGATGTCATGAGGTATGAACACATTTAGAGTGACATTCATTAAATTTCACTTTCGGTACATAACGTTGTTAAGGACAGTTGAAAAGAGTCCTTTTGTTTGAAAGGCTCTAATAGGTTTTTGAATTGATATATTTTTACCTCATGCTTCTATTCTACATTGCATGACACCTCATTTTTTGTTCAAGCTGAGCTCCATGAGAGAATCTATGAATCACCCCTTGCTGACAAACTGCAACACTTAATAATCATTCTCTTCAAAATTCCAAATCATTCTTTTCAACCTCTTGATGCACTTGACATAATTTCTCTCCTTCCCCACCCTCCACAACCTACAATCTGCCCAGCCCTCGGCCACCATTCTTGCTTAGGTGAGAATGATGTCTCCACCATTTTGAAGCCTCCTGAGATATGTAGGTCATATATCCCAGGATACTTTAAATTTACAGAAAAACCTTGGTTTGAGAGTAACTTGGTTTGAGAGTGTTTTGCAAGACAAGCTATTTTTTTTACAGATTTTGACTTGATATACAAGCAATATCTTGATATAAGAGTAGCGTCATGTCACAACTGAGTGTAAAAGATAATAGAGGTGTCTCTAAGTTTAGCAATATGGTTACATTTAATGAAGGTACAACATTTAGAAAACCCACATGGTTGATGATTAAAAGAGGCACATCTAGATATGCAGGCATTCGGGGTAAAGATGTCCACATAAACCATCCTCCTCACTGACATCGACGTCATCTCTTGCACTCTGCACTCCACAAGTGCTTTAAGCCTCGCTTTCAGATCGCTCTACTGCAGGGTAGTCTCTACGATCATGATTGCAGACTGACAGTGGTGAGAGCCAGCGTAGCGGAGGATTGTCTATGTGGACAGCTTTACTGCATACTTGGATGTACCATGTGAGTTGCTAAATGTTGTATCTTCATTAAATTTAACCATAATGTTACACTTAGGCCTCGTACACACGACCGGATCTGTCTGTTGGGATTTATCCGCGGATCAGTTCCAGCAGACAAATCCGGTCGTGTGTACGGCCTAGCGGACATTTTTCGGCGGACATTTCTCCAGCCGACGGTTTTCAAGCGGATAAAAATTTCTTAGCATGCTAAGAAATCTATCCGCTGGAAACCTGTCCGTTGGACTGATCCGGTCGTCTGTACAGACTCACCGAGTAAAAGTCCGAGCGATCCCCATCCCTCGCATGCGTCGAAGTGATTCGACCCATGCGTGGAAGTATTTACCTTCCAGGGTCGCGCACGTCGCCGCGTCATCGTCACGGCGACGGCGCGGCCACGTCACCGCGTATGTTTTCCACTGGGATTTTGATCTGATGGTGTGTACAGCCATCAGATCAAAATCGGGAGCAGAAATGTCCGCTGGAAACGGTCCGGCAGACCGTTTCCAACGGATATCCTCTCGTGTGTACAGGGCCTCAGAGGTGCCTCTGTACTCTTTTATACTCTCTAGCTCCTGCTGGATTTTGCTTCTAATCCCCTTGTGGAGGCTTTCATTTGTGGATGGACTATTTTATGGTTACACAATCTATCACATTGTTATAATCTTTTTATATGGACTATAAACTGAAGGACCTATTAATAAATGGTTGTGGAACGAATCATTTGAGTTTCCATTATTTCTTATGGGGAAATTTGCTTTGATAAAAGAGTGCTTTGGATTACAAGCATGCTTCCGGAACGAATTATGCTCGCAATCCAAGGTCTTACTGTAATTCAAAATGGCTGGAGGAGGCAGGGATGTCTGAACCAGGAGGAGGCAGTCAGCACCCGATGACTTCAGGAACACCTTGATAAGACTTCACTTATTGAGATCCCCAAAAGGGTATCCCTTAAGAGGGGGGTACTGTAACAGGTGATCTCGTCGCCGTATTGTGTTCCACAATGGAACGCATACGGCGACCGCGTGATCACGTCATCGGCCGTCGCCGCGTGCGTTCCACTGTGGAACGCGGAAGTGCGCCTTGAATTAGTGCTTATGCACTACACCTGCCTCACTCTTATATACAGGACAGCGTGCATAGTTCACGCTGTCCTATTATTGTCGGCTGTAGCCGGTCTGGTGACAAACGAAATACAGGTACCATCTATGCCTTAACTGGAAACCATCCCACACCTGCATCTACGCTGCCAAGCTTTCTGGAGTTGCTGCGGACAGCCCAAGATATCCCCCACTAGGAGACCCTACATGAACGAATCCCATGAATGAATCCCATTGCTGCTGCAATACTCTGCTTACTGGAGAACACTGATCCTCTGCAAAACAGATAAGTACCATTGCTATGTTACATTTGTTACTCTAGAATTACCCGGATCATATATATCTTTTCTTAAGACTGTATTTGAATCTACCTTTACTTTTTTACTACGGCACTGCTTGGTATTACTTAGTGTGTCTTCAGCTGACCGCTGTGCAATATCTTAAAGGGGCATACATTCTCAAATCAATTACGCTAAGTCGCCTCTCTCCAGTAAATTGTTAATTGCATACAGTTATTTCATATGCTACGTGCTTGACATACGTTGTTAAACGTATATGGGCTTCCGCCCTAAAATACTGAACATGTTCGTTATACCTTTTCTTGGCTAAGGTTGGATGGTATGTATGTAATACCTCTGCCCTTAGTAGCTCAACGCATTCCTATATGTGAGAGAGATGATGTAGAGAACCCACAAACTCCTGTTCTCTGATTGGAGTGATGCTTAGGGTCCAGTACTGAAATCTCACCTAACATAGGGAGGTGCATTGAATTCTTTCCTTAACCGCAGTTGTGGTTCACTCCCGTTCACCGTAGTTTGTGACAGGCAGATCACAGTGATACAATGCTAGATTCACTGGATAGGTGAGTATAAGAATTGGGGATGACCCTGGATAACAGGTAAGAGGAGGGAAAAATGGTGATGAGTGAAGATTACTCTTTAAGGATTTATCTGCAGGAGGTTAAAGTCACTGACACCACTGTACTGCACTATTAGTTCCCAGCTACTTTGCTCGGTTATGATTTTGGAGGGGCCCTGTTTTAGGTTCTTCATCCTTCTACTTCTGAAGAAAGGTCCACTGAGAGAGTTTGCATCTTTGGAGTATCCAGTACTGGAGCCCAGGCCTAGAGGATGCAACGCTCTATCAATCTGTATGTTTGGAGGCCATGTGCCTAAAGTGGTCCTCTGCTAGAGTCAGAAAACTGGAAAAAAGTTCCAGGAAAACCTCTAGTTTTGTGACTACATTGCTGCAGTGGAAACTGTGGCTCTGGCATGCTGAGACAGGTAGTGGCTGCTAGCCAGAGAAGCTGTAGGAGCCCCTTTGATCATGCTTGGTATTCCAACTTCTCCTGTCCTCTGCCCACAAGTTCTATAATAAAGAGTTAGATTTTTGGGGATTTTCATTTAAGGCCTGGACCCAGTACAATCCTTCCATTGTGTATAATTGACCCAGAGATTTCATTTTTTTTACTAGTGTTACATAGTGTTACGTAGTGTTCACTAGTGTTAAACTATGAAAACGAATTTCTCGAAGCTTTAACAAAACAACAGGGATCTTTCTTTTAGCCATGTGACAACAGTTGTCTCAATTAAAAATAATTGTAATTTTTTAAAACAAATATGCCTGTCCTGGTGTAGTAGCTCTGTGAAATAAGCTTTAAAGAGGCACTGTCACTTCTTTCCATTCAGGAGAAAGTCACAGTGGGGGAAATTTACTAAAACTGGTGCACTTATAATCTGGTACAGATGCAGTGCGGCGTTTGTCCTCCTCTCGTCTCGCCAACTCACAGAGCCAGATGATAGGGGAATCAGCTACAAACATGACCAGGCTACGCGTTTTGTTCTATGTTCCACCTGTGAGACTCCTTGAAGAGGATTTGTCTATGTCAATACTGGAAGACGCATCATATGTTTGCAGTCATCAATCTGCATAAGCGAATTTGACTCTCTTTTTAATTAAAGTCCAATCGCTTTGGTAAGCGCATTCTATTATCAGCACTTTTTGGGTGTCGTTCGCTTAAGTGGTGGAAGAGATTATTGAAGCACTTTATCTATGAGAAGATTGCATGTATATTTTTGGAATACACAGAGGATTTACTATCTCAAAATAGTGGTTTACCCTCACCTTGGGAACACACAGACATTATTATTATCACTATAATATTGGACTAATTCCTGATGTATGGTTTTGGGAACACACCATTCATTACCTGAGTTTTTTATCATGAGATTGTTCTCATATTGTTCACTTATATTGATTTCTGTGGATATTGACACTGGCATATGCAATTTTATTTTATTTTTATCACAAGTTTTCTGTAATTGCTTATCACTGAAGTGGTCAGTGTTTTTCATATTTATGTATATTCATTTATATACCTCTGACACTTTATAATAGGTTACACAAATTTTCCTATTACACTAGCGCCCCCTATCATCTACCAATACATTTTTAAAACAAGGATTATGTCCACTTTTAACCACTTAACCCCCGGACCATATTGCTGGTCAAAGACCAGAGCACTTTTTGCGATTCGGCACTGCGTTGCTTTAATTGACAATTGCGCGGTCATGCGACGTGGCTTCCAAACAAAATTGGCGTCCTTTTTTCCCCACAAATAGAGCTTTCTTTTGGTGGTATTTGATTTTAGTTTTTGCGCTATAAACAAAAATAGAGTGACAATTTCGAAAAAAAATGAATATTTTTTACATTTTGCTATAATAAATATCTCCCAAAAATATATAAAAAAAATATTTGTTTTCCTCAGTTTAGGCCGATACGTATTCTTCTACATATTTTTCGTAAAAAAAAAATCGCAATAAGTGTTTATTGATTGGTTTGCATAATAGTTATAGCGCTTTCAAAATAGGGGGTATTTTTATGGCATTTTTATTAATATATTTTTTTTACCAGTAATAGCGGCGATCATCGATTTTTTTTCGGTACTGTGACATTATGGCGGACACTTCGGACACTTTTGACACATTTTTGGGACCATTGGCATTTTTATAGCGATCAGTACTATAAAAATGCATTGGATTACTAAAAAAAATACCACTGGCAGTGAAGGGGTTAACACTAGGGGGCAGGGAAGGGGTTAAGTATGTTCCCTGGGTGTGTTCTAACTGTAGGGGGGGGGTGCACTGACATGGGGAAATGACTGATCTTCTGTTCATACATTGTATGAACAGAAGATCAGCATTTCTCTCCCTGACAGGACCGGGAGCTGTGTGTTTACACACACAGCTCCCGATCCTCGCTCTGTAACGAGCGATCGCGTGTGCCCAGCGGCGATCCCGCCCGCTGGGCACACGCACGGGAGTCGTGGGCGCGCGCGCCTCTGGCGGCGTGCATGCGCCCCTGGTGGCCTGCGCGAGAGCCGACGTTATACTACGTGCTCTCACGCAGGGGAGCCGACCTGCCGCCGTAAAACGATGTCGGCTGGTCGGCAAGTGGTTAAGCTATCCATAAAAACCCATCTCTTCAGAGAAGCCTATCCTGCCTCTACTTAACAGCTAAACTTTTTAATTTTTTTAATTTTTTCAGCTCATCCAAGCAGGGCCCTCCGATTTCTCGCGTATTGAATTGTATTGTAACTTTATCTCATTTTGTAGAGTGTTGCACAAACCCTGTATAAAAAAAAGAATACGGTAATAATAATAATCAAAAAACAGATATAAAACAACAGTTTCAAAGGAATAATTGTTTTAATAGAAGAAAAAAAAGGATCCAAAACCATTGTGGTTTCACTTTAAAAAAATTCAGCAGTGACAGCTTCCATATTTCCATCACAGGTTCATTTTTAAGAACACACAGAATTGTAACGGGAAACTAAAACGTTTTTTTAATTCTACCTTAGCACTTTTTGGAACAATGAATCACATTTACTGTGAGTCTACATTATCAGAAAAATGATGACTGGAACATGGGTTATCCAAGAGAAGCATTTAAGTAAGACAAAAGCAATCAAATTCTTAAAATGCTAATGTCAACACATTGCTGGCAACGAGGTGTCAAGAATAAGCGTTGCTTTCAATACTGGCACAATACAGAAGGGGTGTACACACTCTGCCTAGGCTAGTAATCATTTTTTCGGCAATGTGTCTCAAAGTCCTGATATGATGGCTGCCAAAAACTCCTAAGTAATGAATTTAAAAAAGCTACATTAAAAAGCTTCTTCAAGATAGTTAATGGTGCTGGTAAAACCATTTATCTCAAGATTATTTTCCTCAGCTAATATTTCCTGTATGCACTTGCAAATAGCTACAAAAACACACAAGAATCATTTACAGTTACAGTAATTCTCAGCTGAAGGGAGAAATAATCCCCCTCCCCCGTTCTTTTCTCCTACACACAGGTTTGATAATTGATCTGAGGTATACCAAAAAATATTTTGTGGTAGAGGTCTACACTGGAAATGAGTAAATATATAGTATATGTATGAATTACTCTGTGTAAACATATCCACAGAAATAATAAACTCACCACAACAGCATTTTTATTACACCTGTCATGTTACAATGCGTTATAGCAATGGTATGTTTTCTAATGCCAGGGTACACACTATCATTTTTTTTTTTTTTACGAAAACAGCTCCAGTCAGAGCCCCTGTACTAACAGGGGGACACCCCCCACCAGAACAGCCCCCCCCCCCCCCGCCTGAACACTCAGATCAGCGCTCTCTGCCATTGGCTGTGAACGCTGATTGGGAGTCAGTCGACTGCTGGTTTTTCAGCCTGCTTGTCCCACAGAGGTCGGCCAAACGGTCAACTTCTGTCAGACAGACCGACATACACATGGGACGAATGTCGGACGGTTTTTATTGAGCCGACTTTTGGCCCATGTGTTCGGGGCTTAACATTTTACATTCAGGATTGGGGCATTTTTAAAGTGACTTAGTCTTGGGAGTTGCCAGTGCTAGCCCTTTTATGAAAATACCTTTTGCCTGGCTGCGACTGCCTTCAGCACTTTTCATCACAGACCCAGGATATTATGCTGTAAAAGTGTCAGAATTCCTTTATTCTCTATGTATTCTGGGTCAGAGACTCAGGAACCACTGAAGCTAAAGAATTAACGTTTCCAAAAAAGTCATCAGCATGACAGAGTCACTAAAACATTTTGAGTACCAACCATTACATGAGTGCACTTACCATGTTTCAGTGACTTGTGAATTCTCTTTTTCTGCTCATGGAAATTCCACTAGATCCAGAAGCGGGTGGAAAACGCTGCCCTACACCTTATTAACCTCTGTACACTGATCTACATGCTAGTGAGCTCTGTATTCAACCATACATGCTACTAAGCTCTGTACACTACTCTACATGCTATCTCTACACTACCCTACATCCTACTGACCTCTGTCTACTGCCCTACATACTACTAAACTCTATACACTGCTCTACATACTACTGAGCTCTATGCACTGGCCGCCCTACACCCTCCTGCCCTCTGTACACTGCAATACACCCTACTGCCCTCTGTATACTGCAATACATCCTAGTGACCTCTGTACTCTGCCTCACACCCTATTGCCCCCTGTACGCTGCAATACATTCTACTGACCTCTGTACACAGCAGTACATTCAACTGACATCTGAACACTGCCCTACATCCTACTGACCTCTGTACACTGCCCTACACACCACTAAACTCTGTACACTGCCCTACATCCTACCGACCTCTGTAACACTGCCCTACATCTTACTGACCACTGTACACTGCCCTACATCCTACTGACCACTGTCCTACATACTACTGACAGCTGTATACTGCCCTACATCCTAATCCCCACTGTACAATGCCCTACAAACTACTGGCCTTTGCACACTGCCCTAAATCCTAGTGAGCTCTGTACACTGCCCTACATCTTACTGACCACTGTAAACTGCCCTACATCCTACTGACCACTGTACACTGTCCCACATACTACTGACAGCTGTATGCTATCCTACTGACCACTGTGCAATGCCCTACAAACTACTGGCCTTTGCACATTGCCCTAAATCCTACTGAGCCCTGTACACTGCCCTACATCTTACGGACCACTGTAAACTGCCCTATATCCTACTGACCTCTGTACACTGCCCTATATCCTACTGACCACTGTACATTGTCCTACATACTACTTACCTCTGCGCTTTCAGAAAGTGCACCACACAAGATGTAATAAAAGTCTATGGCTCAGTGCAGCCAACCTGCCGGAAAGCCGCAGGTGCACTGTGCGGGTAAACCACAGCATATCAGTGTGAAAGCAGTCTTATAGGAGGCTCAGGACAGCAATGGCTCATTTACAATTGCGGTTCAGGGGGCAGTAAAACCCTGGTTACAAAATCACTGAAGTGGCCCTCGCTCTTCAAAAGTTTAAGCACCCCTGAGTTAGATCAACTAATAGGGGGGATTCCTCCATTCACCTCTCTTGAGTAGATTATTATTATTATTATTTAGGTACTTATATAGCACCGTAATTTTAAGCAGCGCTTTTACATATACAATGTACATTCACATCCGTCCCTACCCTCAAGGAGCTTACAATCTAAGGTCCCTAACTCACATTCATATACTAGGGACAATTTAGGCATAAGCCAATTAACCTACCAGCATGTCTTTGGAGTGGATGGAGAAATATGTTTTTTTTTTTTCATTCAGCCAACTGGCTGAATAAAAGATTAAATAAAAAAAAAACATTTGTCTATCTTTTATGTGTCAGTCTTCAGATGAAAAATGGACAGCAATTGATTCTTATGGTCTTGTTAAGAAAAGTGCCTACATTCGTATCTATTCATGTCTTCTTCTGTTTAAACGGATGTAAACGGATGTAAACGGATGCCGTCTGCTTACATCTGTTATATTTATGTCTGATTTTAGGCAAGAAATGTTTTTTGTTTATACTTTTGTCATTCACACAGGCGTTCAGTCACTTCAATGAAAAAAACAGATAACGTTTACATCAGTTTTTACATCATTTTTCAGTTCATTACAGTTCAGTTTACATCCATTTTTACATCTGCCTGCTGGCATTTTTAACAACCATGACTCATCTCTGCTGTCAGTGGGGGAAATTGTGTAAACTAAACAGCTGACATTAAAGAAACAAAAAAACAAACAAAAAAAAAACAGCATCCAGGTTCTCCCCAAGGCCCCATTCACAGGGGGTGATTTGCTCTGTGCCCTTTGGGCCTGGTATAGATTTTATCAGGGCTCATGCCAAAAAAGAAATGGTGTGAGGCCCTTGGTCTGGTATGGATTGAGGTGAAAGGCCTAACACCAAAAAAAAAAGAAATAACGCTTGCAGCCTGGCAGGCCAGGAAAAAGGGAGTGAAGAACGTGTGCCCCCCTGAACCACTTCCCTAACATGGAGGGTACTTTGCTAGGGGGGGGGGGACTCATGGAAAAGCACCTTGTCCCCATGTTTATGAGGACAAAGGACTTTTCACCACAACCCCAGACCAGTGGTTGTAGGGGTGTGGGGATCAGTGTTGCCAACCTACCAGATTGAAATTTACTGGCGCAGCCACGTTTTTACTGGCATTTCACAAAAGTTACTAAATTAAATTTTTAGGTGCAAATTTTAGTATTTAGGCTACAAACAAGTACGCTAGGCAAATAAAAATGTGATTTAAGGTAGATATTAAGGTAAAAAAACATATTTTTGTTATTTTCTATATAATAATGGCAAATTATTTAGTCACATCACCCCCTGCCTCCATCCCCCTCTGCCACCAACACCCCCTGCCTTCACTCCCCTCTGCGGTGCCACAATCTCTCTCTGCCTCCAATCTCCCCCTGCCTCCAATCTCCCCCAGACCCCCTGCCTCCAATCACCCCCCTGCCTTCATCGTCCCCTGCCTCCATCCCCCTCTGCTGTGCCACCAACAACCCCTGTCTCCATCCCCCACCTTCTGCGGTGCCACCATCCCCCTCTGCGGTGCCACCAACCAGAGGCGTATCTAGTGAAAAAAGCGCCTATGGCAAGCACTGAAACTGCGCCCCTGTCGAAACATTTGAAACCCATCTTTCAGATAACCTTAACAAAAAAAAACAGCTAACAAAACTAGTGATATTTTCATCCCTTGTGATACCTTGGGTAGTGACATATCCTCTTTATGGAGAAATCTGGGGTTTATTAGACCCCTGATCCCTCCTCTGCCCTCCAAGGCCAGGTAAATGCAGAACCAATACTGGAAGTGATGAAATCTTCATCAGTTAAGGCCTCAGTTTTCACAGAGGAGAGGGAGAAACTGATGTTCCTCCTTCTTCTTTGTGCGCTGCCAATCCGTCCAGATGGAATGGGAGAGCCTGGGAGAACAGGGGATGGCTGTGGCTGAACTCAGTAGGGATAGCGCTGCCATTGTCTATTAGCAAAGGTGCTGAAAAGGAGATCCTGCCTATGAGGGAATAAGAGACCCTCAGACCCTGGTAGATGCCTTGCTGCCCAGCCACTCAACAGCGCCCCCTTCATATGGTGCCCATGGCACTTGCCATGGCTGCCATACCCTAGATACGCCGCTGCCACCAACACCCCCTGCCTACAATCTCCCCCTGCCTCCATTGCCCCCTGCCTTCATCCCCCTCTGTGGTGCCACCGCAGCCACCATCACCCCCTGCCTCCAATCTCAATGCGCAGTTCCAAGCCGAACCGAGCTATTTTTACTGGCACATTCTCGCAACCACGGACATTTACGAATGGGGGAAAAAAGTGACCGTTTCTACGAACTGTCCGTAAATACGGATGCTTGGCAACACTGGTGGGGATGACTTATCAGAATTTGGAATCCTCCTTTAACAAGGTGGCCCCCCATATGAATGAATAGGGGTAAATAGTATATTTACTCATTCACCAGACAAATGTAAAGTGTAAATAAACACACAGCATCGTTTTTGACAAGTCCTTTATTTAAAAGAAAGTCATCTTCTGTAGATCTATTGTCAGTCACGTTGTCCAGCATTGTATGTAGGTCCATGTCAATAATAGGGAACGACGATCGCTGACTCACATGAAAATGAAAAACTGCTCCCATTGTGGTTGGGTTGCGTGAGCAGTGGATTTTCTTTTAGTTTCTTATTTTTCTAGTTTCTTTTTGTGTGGGTCGGCGGCCATTGTTTATTGTAATTGGCCAAAAATCTATACTAGGCCCTGGTATAGATTTAAGGGGGTGAACTGCACCCCGTTTTTTTATCTTTGTAACTTTTGTTTACATTCTGCTGTCAGCAGGGAATCCCCTGCTGACAACAGGGATACGTCATGGTTGTGTAGCGGATGGTTACTACTAGTAACTAACATCCACCATGTCACCCTGCTGCAAGACCTCCATATATCACTCAGAGACAATGAACAGTCATTTTGATTAGTTTTTTTTCCCGTTTATTTGGGAGATATAACTTGGTTGGGGAAAGGGGTTATGAGATGCCCATAGGACTGATCACTTTGCCATCATAGTTTAGAGAATCATTGAATGAATTGAACCTTGAAGAACTGATGGACTCTAACATTCACAGTCACTTCCCCTGCATCAACTCCTGCAGGCTGTTACTCTTCCTCTGCACTGACTCCAGCAGACTATCACTCCCAGGTCTCTTCTCCCTCTGCACAAAACTTCACTGTGCAATGCTAGTTTCTCCATCCCATCATCTTCATATTACACCAGGGATCATTCTGAATGGTCCCAGGTGCTTACTGAACGTGCTGACTTGTTAATAGGCCAGGGGCCTGCAGTACCCCTTCTTGCAGCCTAGTTGTTTAGCAGCTTGAGTTAGTTGGTGGACTACTGATCCCAGCTAGCCCAACTTGCAAATCCTGTGCCCGCAGGCTACATTTATTTGACACAAATCCCCACAATCTCTCCTCTGGCCTCACACCCAGCTCCCCTGGCATGCCTCTTCCAGATATCCACTGGGCCTCACTCACCAACCTTCCATGGTCCATGGTGAAGAACTTAACCGGACATGCGTACCGACTTCTCTGGCTGTGTTCCAGGACACCTCCTTCATGACCGTGTAAAGAAGAGGCTCCCTCCCAGCTCCCGAGCTCCTCCGCTGAGGAGCGAACCCCCCCCTCAGATGGGGATGGGCCCTTCTGCTTGCAGACTAACACTCCTTTCTCTACTTCTCCCAGCCAACAACTTCCTCCAGTGGGCTGGACCCGAGCCTATGAAGGAGGCCTGCCCCCTGCCAATTTCATTTGGGGATTGGTCAGGGCTTCTCACATGAGCTCCCTGTCACTCCAATTCCCAGCCCTGCCCCTCTTCCAGAACATTCTCACTGGAAGCAGGGGAGGCACCCAAAGACTGAAGCACAGGTGGTCACACCCACTGCTACACTAACCACTCCCTGCCCTCTAGATCAAAACAAGCAGGCCTAGCCTGAAGCATAGGCCTGCCTAAATTTAACTGCCTGGCTTTTCTCTTGTTATTTTTTTTTTTACCTGCCTGGCAGCTACCACACCAAAAATCCTCACCTTTAGCACCTACCTATGGTAGAGGGAGCACCAGTTGTTAGGACACAGCTCCTAAAAACCACTGCAAAAAAAGGACTTTGTCCCTTTATATCAGTTTATATTACGGTAATTTAGGTCTGCTTCTGTTTTTGGAACAAAATTAGAAACTTGTTCCATTTAAAAAAAACAGACCTGAATGGATATGGATGTAAACAGATGCAAATGGATTATCATTAGTTTATATCTTTTTTCCCATATAAATGAAAACAGTGGATGAAAAATAAACAGAAAGAACACACTTGTAAAAGGGGTACATAAAATGGATGCAAACACGGATGTAGACTGACGTAAACTAAACTGAACTGAATAGAACTAAACTGAACTGCAGTTGAAACTGATGTAAACTGAGCTGAACTGAAGACAGATGTGCAAACTAATGTAACCTGAATCTGTTTTCATCAGCTTTTCTTAGCAAAAAATGTACTGAACTGGTTAGTCTACAACACTGACAGAGCAGAATGATGACTTTATCAGTGTGATCTGCTTCTTCACTATTCATTCACAAGTTGGAGAAAGTTATTTAATATGCAGAGTTACTTTAACAGCAGATGAGAAAAATGTGGTTGGGGACTAGGGATGACCCGAACACCCCCCGGTTTGGTTCGCACCAGAACCTGCGAATGGAATGAAAGTTTACACAAACTTTAGAACCCCATTAAAGTCTATGGGACTCGAATGTTAGAAATCAAAAGTTCTAATTTTATAAGCTAATATGCAAGTTATTGTCCTAAAAAGGGTCTGGGGACCCGGGTCCTCCCCCAGGGGACATGTATCAACGCAAAAAAAAGTTGTAAAAACTGCAGTTTTTTGGGAAAAAGTGATTTTAATGATGCTTAAAGTGAAAAAAAAGTGAAATTTTCCTTTAAATATCGTACCTGCTGTGTGTCTATAGTATGCCTTTGAAGTGGCACATGTTTCCCGTGTTTAGAACTGTCCCTGTACAAAATGACATTTCTATAGGAAAAAAAGTCATTTAAAACTGCTTGCGGCTTTAATGTAATGTCTGGTCCTGTGCAAAGGACACTAAAACAAAATACTGGAGGTCTCTGCCTGTATTTGTATGAGAACACCAGCAATTGTATTCAGGTAAGTTTTAGGTGCACACTGTGTACAAACGATCGGTTCATCTGATGAAAACGGTCTGATGGACCGTTTTCATCAGACGAACCGATCGTGTGTTGGCCCCATCGTTTTTTTATCCATCGGTGAAAAAACTAGGAACTTGTTTTAAAATTATCTGATGGTTAAAAAAACAATAGAAAAAAACGATCGTCTGTGGGCACGTCCATCGGTTAAAAATCCACGCATGCTCAGAATCGAGTTGACGCATGCTTGGAAACATTGAACTTAATTTTTCTCAGCACGTCGTTGTGTTTTAAGTCACCGCGTTCTGACACAATAGTTTTTTTTACTAATAGTGTGTAGGCAAGACTGATGAAAGTCAGCTTCATCGGATATCTGATGAAAAAATCCATCAGACCGTTTTCATCGGATGAACCGATCATGTGTACAGGGCATGAGTGAAAATACTGCAGCTAGCACAATCACATGCCTGCCTGTCAGTATATTATGAAGGGAATAACAGGAACCGATCTAGCTAAACTAAATACAGTGTATAAATATATATACAACACCTGGGATGCATATATATCCTCTACACACTGTAGCTAACTGACTCGCCTGCCTGACTGCTCTATCTAACTCAAAATAAATGACACTGTCTCTCTCTCTCTCTCTGTCCGTCTTTTAACCCCTTGCCGCAACACACTACACAAGGCTGCCACGCAGGTGGCTTTATATAGTATGGGGCGTGTACTAAATCCCCTGAGACATTATTGGCCAAAGCCATCCTGGCTTTGGCCAATTATGGCTCTCCGTTTTTTCTGCGCTGTGCTTGGCCAAAGCATGCGGGTCATAGTGCCAATCATCAGCCAGCAATGCACTGCGATGCCGCAGTGAATTATGGGCCTTGACGCGCCACTCGTATTTGGTGCGAACGGCCCATAATGTTCGAAATTCAGCGAACGGTCGAACAGCCGATGTTCGAGTCGAACATGGGTTCGACTCGAACTCAAAGCTCATCCTTATTGGGGACCTAACTATGCTGTGTGGCAGGGATCTATGGTAACTGGCTAATTAGTTACAAAACTCTTTGGAAGGTTAAAGTGGTTGTACAGACTGAAGTTTTTTTTACCTTCATTTTATGTATAAAGGTAAAAAACCTTCAGTGTGCAGCTCCCCCCTCAGCCCCCTCTATTATTAATCTCAATCCAGCGATGTCCACGAGACCTGAGGCTCTCTCAGGTCTCTCCCTAGTAATTGGCTGAGATGCAGCTCTGTGCTCCCACTGCTGTCAATCACAGCCAGTGAGGCGGGAGCTGGGGGCGGAGGGTGAGTTGCGCTCTCTGTGTCTTACAGACGAGTACGAGTGCCCCCACAGCAAGTGGCTTGCTATGGGGGTACTCGACAAGGGGGAGGGGCCCAAAGCACCAGTGGGGGACCTGAAAAGTGCAGCAGGATCAGGGCTGCTCTGTGCAAAACTATTGCACAGAGCAGGTAAGTATAACATGTTTGTTATTTTTGTTTAATAAAAAAAAAATCTTTAGAATTACTTTAAACAGTTCAAATGATGAGTATAATAGTAGTTAGCTTATCTACTCTTTGGTCATATTGTGGGAAACCCTTTAAAACAAATTACTGGTAACATGGGGAGATTTAAAATGATCTGTTTTCTATCTGTTTTCTATCTCCTCAGGGATAGTGATGAGCCCTTACAGTCAGTAAGTTCCGGCAATGGATCAGTATCTTGGTGAAGACACCGTGATAAATGTTGAGTTATAAATTATTTTTGGAAATGGTGGAAAGGCAATGTACGTGATTTTGTGGAATTCACTATATCATGTGTAGGAGTTTAAACCTCATTACAAATATTTATAACATTAGCTCATTGGTGTAGACTCTTGTTAAATATTTTAGAGACTCTACTTAAAACTTGCTTATGCTTTTAGCTGTTATGATCAGCACTTCCCATGTGAGCATTTCCTTTGACACCTTTCCTAATGCTGGGCAGTGATGATACCTACTATGTCTTATCGGACCATATTAGCATTTTAAGTTAGACCTGTTGGTGCCCTCTGAAGTGGATTGCCCTAAAAGGGGGTTGACAGGTGGTAAGGAGACATTATGTGACCTTCCCAAAAACCCTTCCTGCTGAGCCGGCTGAATTGTGATCTGTCTATGGCCGACCTTAGCTTGGAGAACGGAGGAGCAGGGGAGTGTCTTGCCATTCTAGGCTATAAGGCTGTGTATTTCTATTGATGCACACAGTGTAGGGAGACACAACTCTAGTCTCTGCATGCAAGGGTGGCTCCATAGGACACTGCATGAAAAAGCAGCCACCCTAAAACAGGAAACTTGTGGCAGCGACCAGCGTACCGATTAACTGTTTGTGTGTAAGTGATAAGATAATAACCATTTTTTTAGCCCCCCCCCCCCAACTATGCTTTGCATGAGCTACCCTCCCTTTCTGATGACACACTTCCTGTTTGTGTTCCATGCTGGTTTTCGTCCCACTTTTGCTGATGTCATTTCCGGGCTCCATACTCCACACTGACCCAGACAGCGTTATTGTGTTTCCAGAGCTTGCAGCGTCCACCGGCTGTTGTTTTCTGGATCCTACTGGAAGTATTACATACTGGGACCTTCCTGCTATCGGAACATCACCTGGATACACTTACTACATGCTCCTTTTCATTCTCTATCTTGTAAGTGTTTTTTAATCCTCTTGGGGATATTAAAACCTTTTTATTTCAGCACTTAGAGGCGCCTTTGTTTGTTTTTCTGTATAACATGAAGCCTGCATACTGTAGGACACCAGAACTTTAATGAAAAAAGACAAAATGTAGGTGCTGCTCAGGTAGAGAGGTAAAGTCCCCATGATTAAGCTCCAAGGCGGTGGAGCAAAACACATTGGGTGCGTGGCCTGGCTGGAGTCCAGGCTGAGGCTGCCATTCATCTCACTTCATGCACATGGGTCTGTTCATGATGGACCTTTGACATTGCACCAGAACCTTAATCTGGATGTTGAAGTAGACAGTAATACTAAAAGCAGCTTGTTCATCTGAGTGGCATAAAGGGGGTAATCCACAAAGATCCGGCGTAACTTAATTTTTTCCATTTAAGTTACACTACCTTAAAATTTCTACCTAAGTGCCCGATCCACAAAGCACTTACCTAGAAATTTTTGGCTGTGTAACTTAAATTCCGCCGGCGCAAGGCGTTCCTATTTTCATGGGGGCGATTCCCATTTAAATTAGGCGCGCTCCCGCGCCGGCCGTACTGCGCATGCTCGTGACGTCATTTTCCCGACGTGCATAGCGCTAAATTACGTTACGCCGAGCTTTGTGGATTGCGACGGGTCAATAAAGTTGCGTCGGGGAAAAAAAAAGATACGGCGCGAAAAAAAAATTTCAAATAAAAAAAAAAATCGCGTCGCTGGACAGAAGGGTCTGTTTTTACATGGTGTAAACAGTTTACACTTTGTAAAAGCAGCCCTAATTTTGCGTTTGCAAACTAAACCTTACGGAGAAAAAACGAAGCTGAAAAGCTTTGTGGATCTCCGTAAGTGCTAATTTGCATACCCGAGGTGGCATTTCGACACAAAATGCCCCCAGCGGCGGATGCGGTACTGCATCCTAAGATCCGGCAGTGTAAGTCCCTTACACATGCCGGATCTTCTGCCTAACTATGGAAAACTGATTCTGTGGATCAGTTCCATAGTTAGGAACAGGGATACGACGGCGTAACAGCAGTTACGCCGGCGTATCCCTTTTGAGGATCTGGCCCAAAGTACTTAAAGGGGTTGTAAAGGTAAAACATTTTTTCCCTAAATTGCTTCCTTTACCTTAGTGCAGTCCTCCTTCACTTACCTCATCCTTTGATTTTGCTTTTAAATGTCCTTATTGCTTCTGAGAAATCCTCACTTCCTGTTCTTCTGTCTGTAACTCCACACAGTAATGTAAGGCTTTCTCCCTGGTGTGGAGTGTCGTGCTCGCCCCCTCCCTTGAGGGGGAGGGGGCGAGCAAGAGAGTCAGAATGCCCACTAACACACAGCTCCTTTCTCTGCAATGTAGAGAGCATCCTGACTCTCCTTCTTGCCCCCTCCCACCTCAAGGGAGGGGGCGAGCACGACACTCCACACCAGGGAGAAAGCCTTGCATTACTGTGTGGAGTTACAGACAGAAGAACAGGAAGTGAGGATTTCTCAGAAGAAATAAGGACATTTAAAAGCAAAATGGAAGGATGAGGTAAGTGAAGGAGGACTGCACTAATGTAAAGGAAGCTATTTAGGGATTTTTTTTTTTTACCTTTACAACCCTTTTAATCCATTAAAACAGAATATCTATGCAAAGGCCCAATGTGCAATGTTTCAGATGTACAGCAGAATCAAATAATCTTTGGCAGGCTACATTATGTGCAGCAAGCTGAAGACAGATTGGTACAACTCCTTAAATGTGATCTCTTTGTTGCTCCCTACTTTCTCCATAAAGAGAACTAATTCCCCGTATAGATCCTCAGAAAAGGTAGCCCTCTGCATTTCCTGAAAAGTTAAACCTTGCAGAAGGAACGTTTCTAGACTTTGTGTCTCTGCAGTGCGGTATCCAAAGAATTACTGCTGGATGTTTTTAATTATGCCACACGTAAAGGACTGAATACAACAACGTGTTTAATTCAAGCGCGAGGCTGGTTTATGTGAGCTCTGTGTTCATTTAAGAAAAAAATAAAAAAATAGACTGGCTGGCACTTGTTTTTCTGTGGTCTTTCTATGGCACCATAACATTATGGGAGTTTTTCCCAGCCCCCTACCTTAAGGATGGGAGGTAATGCTGACGGCTGGGAAAGGAAATAGCTAATAAAACCAAAATCTCTGCGGCTCTCTGGAGCCAGTGATGCTGAGATCTGGTTAATTGCAGAGAATTCAAAGATCTGGGGTGCACTTGCCAAACCTAAAATATAATATTGAGTTTCACCTTGTAAGCTTCTTCATCCTAGTATTCTACATTGCTGCTGTGTATTCCCTTCCACCAGTTTAGCACCGGGTTTGAATTAAGAGGGAAGCTGATCAGTGTTTGATTGCTACTTAGTGCATAGCATCCTGAGCAGCCCGACAGTTCGTGCCTGCTCCCATGGACTCTAAAATGAAGTACATCTTGCCTTGGGTTTGATATGTTTGCTTTGAAATGATTTAAATCTGATTTGAATAAATCCACCGTAATATGCTGTATAACCCACACTGGTTTTGTCTTACAAATTCTTTCCCGATTCTAGATGGGAACAAGATAACATTGGATCAGGTTCACCAGCCTTAAATGGACGCTGCTTCTTAGACGTTTTGTACAGACAAATTCAGTTCTAGGTAGGTGGTGACAGATTTGAGTCACAGCACCCTTTAGACTGCCAAAATAAAATTAAAATATATATAATTATAGTATAAACTGCACATTATATCTAGTTTTGTATTTATATACAGTTATTTATTTGATTGATATCTGTTATTCTAGCATATAAACTAGTTTTGTTTTCCTCTGTCTTGGAAAAGTACAATTATGTGGGTTTCTAAAACTTGAGGGAAGAGCAAAGGGCTTTGAAAACAAATGTCACCATTGTATCATCACTGTGCCGTGTGACATTGAGGGAGATTTACTAAAACGTGACACAAAATTTGCCTATTTGGCCGTTTGCTGAATACCAAAATTTACAGGGTGTTCGCCCTGACGAACGCCCTGTAATGTACTCAAATCAAACACTAAAACCATTGCTCATGAGACATAAAAACACATGTAGGCTTTATAGCAAAAGTGAAGAGCTTGGTCCATTTATTAATCTACCAACCACCATTCGGTTGGAGGTGGACCACTTGGCCTTCAGGAGAAAGATTAAGACCTATCTCTTCTGAGGTCAAAGGGGCTCTACGCATGGAATCGATCAATTCAGCGCCCAGAGGCGATTCAGTTCGCATGTGCTGCGCTATATACGTTTTTCACTCACTCACTCAATCACAATTAGGTATAATAGATCCAATCCAAACATGAATGAAGATAAAAAAATGATTCATATAATGGTGATCACAACTTGCCGTTCACAATTGACAATGCTGACATCCACGATCCATGGAGCAAGGAGGGGTTAACGTTTCTAGCATAGCTCAAAAAGCTCCTGTAAATAGGTTATGGTGTATACACAGTACCTTAGAATGGCTTCCGTTCGCAGGCCGGCATTTTGGAGGGCCCTCCAACATGAGCGACACAAGTCCCGGTTTGTGTTGTTCATGTTGGAGGGCCCTCCATTATGCCGGCCTGTAAACGGAAGCCATTCTAAGGTACTGTGAAGTGTTCTTACCTCCACCAGTAGTCTACAACTGGAGTGGGCGGAGTAACTGTGTGGTTGGAGTGGCTAGAGTAAGGAACTCGTCGGAAAAGACAGATCGTTTTCCTCGACGAGTTCCTTGTTAGGCTTGTGGAGAAACTTGACAAGCTTTCTTTGCGTACACACTGTCAAGACCAAATCTCCTCGTTCTCAAACGCAGTGACGTAGAACACATACAACGGCAGGGGAAGTTCGATTCCACTGGCACAACCCTTGGGGCTGCTTTTGCTAATCTCATGTTAATGCGTGTTAAGTAAAAGTTTGGTAAGAGACAATTTTCACTTTTCAGACTGTTACACCGTGACAAATGTGCTATCTCCATTACAAACGCTACTTTTACCGAAGGTGCGCTCCCGTCTCATACTTTATTCTGAGCATACGCGGGTTTCTTAGAATACACATGAACGTGCTTCTCGTCGAAAACCAGCCCGACGAGGAACACAACGAGTAAATTGAGACTCCCGTCGAAGAAAATCTCTTCTTTTCTCGTCGAGTTCCTCGACAGTTTCCTCGATGAAAAACATACACACGACCGTTTTCCTCGGCAAAAAAGCTCTGCCACCAAGTTTCTTGATGGATTCTGTCGAGGAAAACGGTCGTGTGTACGAGGCCTAACTGTGGAAACTGTGTAAATCCATAAGAAAAAGTTGAAGAAGTGATATAGTATGAATAGTTGGAAAAGTAGGTATGGTTTTAATTTTTCAAAAATGATTTTATTTTAATGTTTTCTTCAAAAATGATTTTATTTAATTTTTTTCTAAATTTTTTCCCAAATTTTTTTTATTTTTATTTTGTTTTCAAAAATTATTTTATTTTATTTTTTTTCTATTGCAGTGTATTTTTCTATTGCAGTCTAACAAGCATAATCTACCATCTTTAACAGCAAAGTTTACCACAAAAATGGTCCCCTCCCGACTCTATGAATCACTGAAGTTGGTCAGATCTGCATACTTGCTAACAAAAACATATAACACCTGAGGAATCCTATTAATCCCTATGCAGTCCAGTCATAGCCCAGAAATAATATCATTTGGCACTTTGGATAGTCTGCAGACTGTTCTAGCACAAAGCCGCCAAATGCTAAGCCACAAATACCATTTGTTTGTTTGTGGAACTTTTCAAGTCATATTAGCATTTTCATTTCATCCTACAGGCAGATGTCAAGGTACATGACCTTTCACGGAAGAGTATGGATTCCCTGCTTCCACTTGGTCAGGTACAGTCGTTTAGCTGTCAATATCTTCTTAGCTCTTTTTTTTCTTTTTTCGAACATTCAGCTTTTTACTCTGACTCTATATACAGGTACGTCAAGGTTAAACCTTCTGTTCTGGTCAGACAGTAGGGAAACCCTTGCTTTGCAGATAATTGTAATTTGGATTATTTTTAATTATATATATATAAATTCTTTATTTATCTCCACAACAAATTTTACAAAAAGTTTCACCATATACAATTCACAGCCAAATGGTTAACAGGGAATTTCTGGAAGTCAAAGATACAATGTGAATAAAAGGCTAAGATCGGGATTTGAAAGGACACATGTAAAGCATATAAACAACGGCCCGGATTCAGGTAGATTTGCCCCTTATTTACGGAGGCGCAGGGCAGCGTTTTTTGCCCTGCGCCCCCGCAAATTTACTGCGCTACCCGCGATTCACGGAGCAGTAGCTCCGTAAATTGCGTGTGCGCTGTGTAAACTTGCCCTGCGTAAAGGGCGCCTAATGTAAATGATCCCGTAGGGGGCGGGAATCATTTAAATTAAGCGCGCTCCCGCGCCGAGCGTAGAGCGCATGCTCCGTCGGGAAACTTTCCTGACGTGCATTGCGGCAAATGACGTCGCAAGGACGTCATTTGCTTCAAAGTGAACGTGAATGGCATCCAGCGCCATTCACGAATCACTTACGCAAATTACGTAAAATTCTAACGTTGCGACGCGGGAACGACGGGTATACTTTAGCATTGGCTGCCCCTGCTATTAGAAGGGGCAGCCTTACGCTAAACACGCCGTACGGAAACAACGTAAATTGCGTACGCAGGGCTCGCGCAACATTGTGAATCGGTGTTAGTATGCAATTTGCATACTATACGCTGACCACAATGGGAATGCCCCCTAGCGGTTATCGCAAGAATGCAGCCTAGATATGCGTGGCATAACAGCCTTATGCCACACAGATTTTAGGCTGCAGTCGGCGTTACGATGTTCCTCAATCAGGAGCATTCGTAACGCCGGGGCAAGTAAGCAATTGCGCTGTGTAACCTATGGTTACACAGGCGCAATTGCTACTTGAATCTGGGCCACTATTCTTCCAAGTGGTATGGAAAAGATGTTATGGTTTTAGGGTTATATGCTGTAAAGATTGAATTTTATACTTAAACTTGTATATAAAAAGAAAAAGAGGATTAAAATGCCAAAAACTGGTTACATAAGACGTTGGGGGTGTGAACCCCTCCCCCCACAATACTAGGCAAACAAAAAGAAAGTTGGGGTAAGAGGAAGGGTAGAGGAGGGCAGGGGACAGAAGAACCACTTTCCCCAGATGAGGGGGTGCACAGGGGACATGTATAGAATTCACCTCCAGGTCCACATAATAAAGCATCTGTTTAAAAGACATCTTTGAGGTTTCATAGGGACATTCAGAACAAAGAATGAAAAAGAGATCTTGATCATTCTGTCTCCGTGTCTTCGAGTGCTGCTGCTGCATAACCCAAGGAAAATCTAAATTGTATCCAGCAGAACCAGGTGTGTTTAGAGGCTTTATATCTGCTCTGCAAAGAAGAGGTCAGATCCTCCTTCTACATAATGGTTGTTGTTTCCGAAAGGCAAATCTAATTTGCACTACAAGTGCAAACTACCAGTGGAAAGTGCACTTGGAAGTGCAGTCACTGTAGATCCGAGGGGGACACGGAAGGAAAATAAAAAAAACAGCATTTTGGCTTGCACATGATTGGAAGATAAAATAAGATCTTCCCTTCATTGCTGATCTACCCCTTTACAGTGACTGCACTTCCAAGTGCACTTTCAGTGCAATTTCAAGTGCACTTTGCACTTGTAGTTTGCACCTGTAGTGCAAAGTGGAATCGCCTTTCGTAAATAACCTCCAATGTCTTTTTAGAGTACCCCTGGCCAATAGTAGGTGGGTCGGGTTATTTCCATTTACAGTGAATACAGGCCTTTGTGTAATTTAGGATTATTTACTACCACTAACTAAAATGTAGAAGGTGTTTAATAGACTAAATGAAGCTGAACAAAATAATGTTATTTTAAATTTACAGCTGCAAACACGCTGGCGGCTAAAATAGGGTAGAGCTATTTAATACATGCTACAAGAAAAAAAGAATTTGCCAGCATAAAGCATCAACACATCTATGAACAGCAAACAAATGCTTGCCACAAGGGTCCCATTACTAAGACTATTACTGTTTCCTATAATTGCCAGCAAGTTGGCACCCTTCTACAAATGATGGCATCTTCACCAGCTGACAATAGCCATTTTTGCACAAGCTAATAATATTGAAAGACACAGATTAGAGATTAGTGTGATATTACATGCACTGGTGATCAGGGATGGACTGGCCATAGGGACTACAGGGAGTTTCCCGGTGGGCCGATGGCTCAGTGGGCCGGCTTCAGTGACAGCGGACCGCTGCCCCCCTCCGCTCCTCTGTCTCTCCCTTCCCGCAGTGCTCACCTCCTCCCCCTCCCTGCAGCGCTCACCTGGGGGGAACAGAGAAGCAGGGGGAGGACCAGAGGAGCATGGGGGAGGGGACAGACAGCTGACTTAACAGCTATGGCCTGGGAGTTCCTCACTTCTGCCTAATCTTGTCACATAAGGGGGAGCACCAAACTGATTCCTTGTCCCGGGTGAAATAATGTCTAGCTTCCCCACTAGTACTGCCTATAAGAATACCAGTACCAGCCGTTCTACTCTAATAAAGTAGAACGGCTATTGGCTAGTGAAGGGGGAGAGGGGGCTTGGATGGCCGGGGGGATGCAGGATTTGTCCGACCGCCATGGGAGAGACCTGTCAAAGTGGGCCAGTTTGGATGAAGTCCAGGGCCAAATTTTTGTCCCAGTCCAGCCCTGCTGGTGATTGGGGGGGGTACTGAAAGGTTGGGTTGACTTCAGCATGTATGCAGAACTGTGATTCCCTAAATAAATAATTACAAGCTTGTAGGGCAAATCAGTTATATAGCATGCAAGCCATTGACAGAACAAAGCACTGGCTGATATAAAATAATCAACTTAAAATTGTTATTCTTTTTGAGTGGAGTGTCTGTTTAATTACTCCCAGGGAATGGCTCTGCCAGGTTTCCTACAGCTGGGATTGTATACATTATCGCTGATTACAAATGTACAGTGGTCTGCCAAAACTTTTCTGTACATCCGATTCCATTTGCCTGTGCTTGCACACTTTCTACTTACACAGAGTACAGGTGTAAAATAAGTAGAACATTTGTAACGCATATCTACAATGTCCATTTAGCTGTAAGTTTTGTGAAGTCCAGATTTTTTTTTTTTTCCATTCCACTATCTGTTTAATACTACGTCCTATATACCTACATAAATAATGGCTCAAAAATACCAGAGCAACATAAATACATAAAAAAGAATACAAAGAAGTCGCTGTAAACCCTTACATATACCCTGTTAAGTTCATCTGTTCAAAGTGCACAATGTATAAGCTTGTCTGAGAGTTCAGAAAATTGGGGATGGAGAGCTGACATTACACTGCAGAGCTCAGTGAGGAGAGCTCTGAGAGCTGATTGGATGGAATAAACATGCCCCCTTTACACAGCTCACAGGAAAAAAGTACACTCTATAGAAGTATATTCTCTGTTCATATTTCATGTGTGAGGTTTACAACCACTTTAAATATTTTGTATTTACCTAATAATCATGCTCAGAACAAACAGAACACAAGTACGGTAAGTACATGTCAATAAGAATAATGTTCTTTACAATTAGGCAACACAGTGGCTTATCAAGAAGCATGGTGACAATACTGGGGTCCTGGGTGCCCACTGCTGAGCATACTTAAAGGGGTTGTAAAGGTTAATTTTTTATTTTCTAAATAGGTTCCTTTAAGCTAGTGCATTGTTGGTTCACTTACCTTTTCCTTCGATTTCCCTTCTAAATGTTTTTTTTCTTTGTCTGAATTTCTCACTTCCAGTTTCTCCTCAGTAAGCTTGCCCCCATCATCCGAACCGTTCTGGCTGGGGGTTAGTCAGCCAGCACAGCTTACTGAGGAGGAACAGGAAGTGAGAAATTCAGACAAAGAAAACAGAGAAAAATAACATTTAGAAGGGAAATCGAAAAAGAAAAGGTAAGTGAACCAACAATGCACTAGCTTAAAGGAACCTATTTAGAATATAAAAAACAAACCTTTACAACTCCTTTAAATGGACTTTGTATGTTGAGTCTTTCCATAGTAGGATGGACGTAAAAAAAAAAGAAAAATTAAGAAAAAAAAGGCGTGGGTTCCCCTCCCCCAATCCATACCAGGCCCTTCGGGTTTAGTATGGATTTTGAGGGGAACCCCCATGCCAAAATGTTTTAAAAAATGGCATGGGGTCCCACCCAAAATCCATACCAGACCCTTATCGGAGCATGCAGCCCGGCAGGTCAGGAAAAGGGGGGACGAGCGACCGCCCCAACCATACCAGGCACATGATCTTAACATGGGGAGTGCTTTGGGGAAGGGATCTGCCACCCCCTGAAGCTCCCTGTCTCCATGTTGACAAGGGCCTCTTCCCCACAACCCTGGCCGGTAGTTGTGGGGGTCCACGAGTGGGGGAGGCTTATCAAAATCTGGAAGTACCCTTTAACAAGGAGCCCCCCAGATCGTAGTCTTCCCCCCATGTGAATGAGTATAGGGTACAAAGTGTTTGTAAAGGATGTGAATGAGTATAGGGTACAAAGTGTTTGTAAAGGAAGAAGGTTTTTATCTTACTGCATTGTATGCAGCAAGGTAACAAAACTTCTGTATGCTGTTCCACACCGTAGCCCCCCCCCCCCAAATACAAACCTCATCTCAATCCAGCAATTCACATGAGAGCCAAGGCTCTCTTGGGTCTCTAGCTCCTGACTGACTCAGATACAGCAGCAGGAGCCATTGGCTCCCACTGCTGTCAAACACAGCCAGTGATGAGGGGCGGTGCCAAGCCCTGCTCTGTGTGTGTGGATTGAGAGCGAGTGCATACGAGTGGCCCCCATAGCACTTGGCATGGGAGGGTGGTGGAGCCAGAAGTGCCAGTGGGGGAAATCAGAAAAGGAGGATCGAGGCTGCTCTGTGCAAAAACCATTGCACAGAGCAGTTAAAAAAAAACATGTTTGTTATTTTAGGGGAAAAAAACAAGGCTTTTCAATCACTTTAACCACTTCAGCCCCACAGGATTTGGCTGCCCAATGGCCGGGCCACTTTTTGCGATTCGGCACTGCGTTGCTTTAACTGACAATTGCACGGTCATGCGACGTGGCTCCCAAACAAATTTTACGTCCTTTTTTTCCCACAAATAGAGCTTTCTTTTGGTGGTATTTGATCATCTCTGCGTTTTTTTGCGCTATAAACAAAAAAAGAGTGAACATTTTGAAAAAAAAAAGCAATATTTTTTACTTTTTGCTATAATAAATTTCCCCAAAAAAGATATTAAAAAACTATTTATTTTTCTCAGGTTAGGTTGATACGTACATTCTACATATTTTTGGGAAGAAATTCGCAATAATCGTAGATTGATTGGTTTGCGCAAAAGTTAGGGGATAGATTTATGGCATTTTTTATTAATATATTTTTTTACTAGTAATGGCGGCGATCTGCGATTTTTATCGTGACTGTGACATTATGGCGGACACATCGAACACTATTGGCGCTATTTTGGGACCATTGTCATTTATACAGCGATCAGTGCTATAAAAATGCACTGTTTACTGTGTAATTGACACTGGCAGGGAAGGGGTTAACCACTAGGGGGTGAGGAAGGGGTTAAATGTGTCCTAGGGAGTGATTCTAACTGTGTGGGGGCTGGGCTACCAGTGACACAACATTGATCGCTTCTCCCGATGATGGGAGCAGTGTCCTGTCACAAGGCAGAACAGGGAAATGCCTTGTTTACACAGGCATCCCCCTGTTCTGCATCTCCGTGACACGATCAAGGGACACCGGCAGAGATCAAGTCCACGGCTCCCGCAGGCACGGTCACGGAGCTCGTGGCAGGAGCATGCAAACCTGTACGATGCTTTGCGCAGCCGTGCCATTCTGCCGACGTATATCTGCAGGAGGCGGTCAGCACACGGTTAATGATTTATAAGTTGCAATATAAGAAATTCTTGTTTTTCGGTTTAATGTCACTTAAGTGCAAATAAAGCTGAAGCTAAATTTCTTTTTGTTGCCCACCGCAATTGAAGCTGAAGGTACTTTCATTTTCTGGTATTGCTCTACAATTACTGGAAGCAACTAATGCATTGGACCTTTGACTCTCCCAGTAAAAGAAGAGAACATAGGGCCAGATTCTGATACATTTACGTTGCTCCACGGCAGCGTAACGTATCCCATTTACGTTACACCGCCGCAGGTTTACATCGTAAGTGCCTGATTCACAAAGCTCTAACCTGTAAACTTGCGGCGGTGTAACGTAAATCCGCTCGGCGCAAGCCCGCCTAATTCGAATGGGGCGGGCACCATTTAAATTAGGCGCATTCCCGGGCCGAACGTACTGCGCATGCTCCGTCGGGAAAATTACCTGACGTGCATCGCACGGACGTCATTTGTTTAGACGTTAACGTAAATGGCGTCCAGCGCCATTCACGGACGACTTACGCAAACGACGTGATTTTTTAAATTTCGACGCGGGAACGACGGCCATACTTAACATGGCTTAGAACACCTAGGGCTCAGCCCTAATTTTACGACGCGTATCTAGACGGAAACAACGTAAAGTTAGAGCGACGGGTAACGCGGACGTTCGTGGATCGCTGTAAGTAGTCATTTGCATATTCTACGCCGACCGCAATGGCCTCGCCACCTAGCGGCCGGCATAGAATTGCATTCCTAAGATCCGACAGTGTAAGTCAATTACACCTGTCGAATCTTAGGGCTATCTATGCGTAACTGATTCTATGAATCAGCCGCATAGTTAGGACGGGCGGATCACAGAGATACGACGGCGTATCAGGAGATACGCCTTCGTATCTCTTTTGTGAATCTGGCCTATAGATCTTATTTATTGGTATATGCAAAAAAAAAAAAAAAAAAGACAGCTCCTATTTAGGAGATTTTGGTAAATGTGGATGACCCTGGAAAAAGTCATGTTGTCAGGTATGTATGCAGATCTGATATAAGGAAGATATTTTTAATAATGCCGATAGACTAGAGACTGCAGCTGCAAACGCCGGAGAAAATCACCAAATAAGGAGCAGCCATTGGCCCACTATATCCTGTCATGTTGAAATTATGACATCAACAGACATGAAAAATAATACCCACACACAAACACGAGCAGAAAACAAGTCTGCACCCGTGCACACAATAGCTGGAAAACAGGAGTGCAGTGGTGTTTTCCTCTGTCAGTTGGTCAATGTATTTTGTAAGCACTTCCATCCTGTCAAGTCCCTGGTTGGTCTCCACCTGCTAGAGCGGCTCTGGAGGCAGTGCTGACCTAGCCTCTCCCTCATTTCACTGGCGCCAGCTCCTTGATGGGTCTTGCACTTTGATTATTTGTGTTAACAGTTAATTTAGCACCATAGACACGTGTGCCAAAGCTGCTTCTACTTCCTCCAGCCTTCCAACAAAATGGGACTTTTATGAGTTCCCTTTTACAGCCCCGTCTCTTCCACTCGCCCCCCCTCCTCTGCAGCTGTAATCTTTTCTACATCTTGCAGGAAGAGAGCTATTTCTGGCAGTGCAGCCCCTAACACTCACACCAGTCAGCCTGATCTAAAAAAGATTTATAGATTTAGGGTCATGCAGTACAGAGACGCTTTCCTGCTGAGAAATTTCTCTTGGGTCTTGTGGATTATGTCCATATTTATTTATTTCTCATTAGGCGTATTTGTTGTTAAGTACTATTCATGCTGCAAATTCTTTTGATATATGCAAGAATGTAATTCTCTTGTTTGAAATAAAATCTTGAAAATCGTTATATCGATACGGTGTAATTTAAAACACAAGAATGTAGAATATAGAGCAGACGAGACAAGCCCCGGTAATAATGGCCATGTATGCTGTTTATTTATGAATTTTTAAGTAATGTCAAAACTGCCTAGCGTGAAATAGCATTCAGTGAATATATGCTTTGATATACTTTAATATGCTATATATACTTTTAGGAAAAAAAGCATACCATAAAAATTTATACTGTTACATTGGTTTTTTAAAACCTCTATTTTGTTTTACATTGATTTGATATCACAAAAGCATCAGACAAAATGGCCCGGATTCACAAAGCACTTGCGTCGACGTATCTCAAGTGCAAATGTGCGCCATCGTATCTGTACGCCGGACCCACAAACTAAGATACGCCTAAAAACAGGCTTCATCCCGCCGACGTAACTTGCCTACGCCGGCGTAGCGTGGGCGCATATTTAGGCTGGACGCATGTGGCGCTCCCATTGATTTTCTATTCAAATATGCAAATGAGGGAAATACGGCGATTCACGAACGTACGTGCGCCCGACGCAGGCTACGCGATGCACGCGTAAGTTGTACGTCTGGCGTAAAGTTAAGCCCCATAAAGGAGGTGCAACCCAGCAGCAGACATGCAAAGGTCTGCACCAGGGAACACAAGCCGGCGTATTTTACGGAGTTTACGTTGGACGTGTGTGTGGCTGGGCGTAGGTTACATTCACGCCGTAGGCAGTGATCCGGCGTATTTTAGGCAGTTGTTCCGACGTGGTTATGAGCATGCGCAGAGGGATGCGTCCTCGTCTCGGCGCATGCGCAGTTGGTGATACATATCTGTCTGGCGCTCGGCCCATCATTTGCATGGGGTCACGCCTCATTTGCATGGCTCACGCCCACTTCCACCTACGCCGACTTACGCCTTCGAAACCCAGCGCAGTTTTGGCAGAACTGGCTTTGTGAATTCCATGCTTGCCTTTCTGCGCTACGTGGCGTAGCGTATATTATTTGCACTACGGCGGCGTAATGTGCGCCCGCTCTCTGTGAATCTGGGCCAATGTCTACAAAACCCACAACCTTTGATGTAAAACTGGAGAATTTTTTACATGGGTCTACTATACGCATATTTCTTAGAAAAAACAATTAGTGCAAAATCTGGTGCAGCTCTGCATTGAAACCAATCAGCTTCCAGGTTTCTTTCTTTTTTTTTTGTCAAAGCTTATAGGGGTTGTAAACCCTTGTGTTTTTTCACTTTAATGCATCCTATGCAATAAGGTGAAAAAACTTCTGTCAGTGACAAGCCCCCCCCCCCCCGTTTTACTTACCCAAGCCCTGTATTTCCCTCTCCGGAGACGTGTTCTCCCTCTCTGCACAGGGTACAGGCTTTCAATCAAATCCTGCTGATGTTAATCAAATCCAATGACGTGGGCGCTGGGGGGGGGGGGCAGGGCCGAGTCCGGCATTCGTGTCTATGGATGCAAATGCTGGACTTGGGAGCAGCCCGCAAGGTAACCCCCCGGGAGAGTGCTTCTTCTAGGGCAGGGGTGCACAACCTTTTGAAGAGCGAGGGCCACTTAATTAACTTGGTATCCAGTTGAGGGCCACAATGAGCGGAGCGGGCAGATGACAGGTCACGACTACTCTATAGGCCCTCCGCTCTGCCCAGATGAAAGGGGACAAATTCCCTTCTGTTTTTCGGATTGGAGGTAGGCGGACGTAAATAGACATCTGTCGCTCTATAGAGGTGAATTGAGGATCCCATTTAGTCAGGCTGATCACATGAAAAGGACCTAAAACTGATTTCACACTGATGTGCTGCAGTCTACCTCCACCGTGGGTGCAGCGTAGTGCACTTCTGTCTATCCTGTGGGTTAGCTGAACTTTGCCATAGACTCCACCTGTCGCAAAAGCTGGCGCTGTAGAGGAAGCATCGGCTTATGGTGCTCTTCTCCGCAGCCGATTTTTTCCTCTACCACCAGCTTCATTCACAACACTGATGCTGTGGTATGGCGGGTTGGCAACCTGCGATCTGGGCTTGCCAACCCACCATTCCAGAGCAGGAGGTCGTGGGCCACATCAGAGGGCTCAGCAGGCCACATGTGGCGCCCGGGCCACTAGTTGGCCACCCCTGTTCTCTGGAGTTATATGATGCAAAGAGGAGCCACGAGAGCCGCCGAGGGACCTCAGAAGAGGACGATCGGGGCCGCTCTGTGCAAAATGACCTGCACAGTGGAGGTAAGAATGACATGTTTGTTATATAAAAAAAATAAAACACAAAGGTTTACAATCACTTTAATTGAACAAACTGAAGCTATAAGCTGATTGGCTACCATGAACGACTGCACCAGGCTTTGCACTTTCCAGTTTCATTTAATCAACCCAATAGCATACACCCCAACTTTTTGAGGAGGGAATGAGGGACACCTATTAGCAAAAGTATGTAGACATAAGAAACCCCCCCCCCCCAATCATGCCCCCTTAAAGGAGAATTAAACAAAACAAATATTAGTTAAACCCGCAAGTGCTTTTTTTTTTTTTACCACTAGTATTTCTTTATTATTGACTTTTGAAATGTACAAATACAGCCATTTGGAAAATTGGATGAAAGGTTTAGCACTGGGAAACACTTTTTGAAAGATAAATAGTGTATTTTATATACAACTATATAGATCAGACCAAAATGAGGCACAAATAAGGAGGAAAAAAAGAATTTGATCCAAATCAGGGACAGTTGGGAGCTGTGCAATAGACTGCCATTGCTGATCTTTCTATCTGGAAAATCTAGTTGTCCGACTGTCATGGTAAACCCTTGGCTTCAGTCATATCTGAGTCACTGATCTGCAGCATATATGTAGATTAGGAAATTTGACTTCATTTATACTGTAGAAAACATACTGTTCAGTGGCTAAAAATACTAATGCAAATTTCCCAGGTTTCCTTTAAAAATATATTTAAAGGGTTTGTAAAGATAGTGTAGCACTACCCCCGAAGGAGCTGCTGGTTTGATTTGGGTGGCACGTTACCTCTATCTTTCCGCTGTCTAGGGTACTGGATGAGATCTGTAATAAAGTTAATGTCCACACTGCCGATGTATTTTGTGCTGTATTACCCAACGGGGTAAAATGGTAAAGAAAGTAATAGGAGAAGGGATCGAAGAAATGGAAGATGGCGGATTCAGGGTTAACTGGTCTCTGGAAACAGTCCTGCTTCCTACGACAACTTTCTTCACCACTCTAGCTAGAGTGGGTACAGTGCACCTGGATAGGCCTCTCTCACCAGCCTAGCAGCCAGGGTGTCACTCAGAGCTTAAGCAAAGTCCCTGCCACGGACCTTCACAAAGAGTGAAGATATTCTTGGTCCGAAATCCTTCTCAAACTGGATTTAGCATCCGAATCTCCTTCAAACAGCTTTAGTGATTTCGGGACTGATAGGCAACCATCATTCAGCCTCTCAGAACGTTTTTTCCTCCGATGAAGCAACAGGCCTCTCCTAAGATATCAGCCTCGTGCTCGGTATTCCTCCGGACAGGTTCCTCATCGGTCGGCTTCCTCCCTCGGGATGGACAGCACAGGACCACTTGCACATTGCAGACCCAGTCTAGCCACGGGGCTACAGGTAGATTAGTTGCTCCGGACCAACGTGGTCCCGGAGCCAGGAACACTCTAAGGCCGGGTACACACGGACAAACATGTATGGTGAAAGCGGTCCGTCGGACCGTTTTCACCATACATGTCTGCCAGAGGGCTTCTGTACGATGGTTGTACACACCATCGTACAGAAGTCCGCGCGTAAACAATACGCGGGGCGTGTCCGCGGTGTCGCCGCGTCGATGACGCGGTGTCGCCGCGACAATGACGCGGCGACGTGGGCGGCCCGCCTTTAAAATGCTTCCACGCATGCGTCGAAGTCATTCGACGCATGCGAGGGACGGCGGGCGCCTGGACATGTACGGTAGGTCTGTACTGACGACCGTACATGTCCGAGCGGGCTGAATTCCAGCGGGCTGTTTTAAAACAAGTCCAGGAATATTTGTCTGCTGGGAAAAGGCCCGGCGGGCAAATGTTTGCTGGAATTCGGCCCGCTCGCGCCCACACACGACCAAACATGTCTGCTGAAACTGGCCTGCGGGCCAGTTTCAGCAGACATGTTTGCTCGTGAGTATGGGGCCTTACACACACCCTGGCCAGGAGGGGCCACACATGGGGGTGGTGGGATGACTGCCCAGGCGGATGGCGGAGGGGACGACGACCCGAGCCTATGGCGTCTGCCCCCTAAATACCTCTCCCCAGCATGCACAGCGAGGCGATCAACCCTGCTGATTGGCTGCGGAGGAGAAGCATCCACAGGACCCTGACCTCACTCCTGCTCTCTGGGGGTGTGAGGTTCCCCAGACAACAACATAGGCACACAGTACAGCCAGAGCTGAAGCAGAGGCCCTACATTTAACCAAATAAACATGGTCAGAGGCAACTAACTCTCTGACCCCCTCTAAATGTACAGCAGCACCTGCTATGAAAGTAGCCAGGCGCTACAATAGTTTTTTTTAAATAAAATAAGAAACATGTTATCCTTGCCTACTTTGTACAATTGTTTTGCACAGATGGGTTCTGAACCTCCTCATTTGGGGTCCCCCGCCAGTGCTCCAGGCTGCTCTTCTCATTGTGCTACCATAAAAAAAATGCTTCTATGGGGACACTCCTTCAGGCTCGATCCTGTGCCTATTGTCAATTGACACACAACGCTTGTCAGCCCTGCCCCCACCACCCACTCTCTGCCTACAGGGTTTGATTGACAGCAGCTAATGCCAATAGCTCCCGCTGCTGCCTTTGTGAAAGGAGAGGGAGGAGAGAGTTGCTGTAGACGGGCACAATGCTGGATCAAAATAAGACTCCGGTAAGTATAAAGTGGGGTGAGGGGGTGATACAAACACTGAGACATTTTTTACCTTAAAGCAGGGAATACATAAAGGTAAAACATGTCCAGGCTTTATAATCACTTTAAAGCAGACCTGCCACTGCTATCACTTATCTGGCTGCCCCTACCCTCTGCTGTCAAGATGCTGCGTTATGGAAATTAAAGGGAGAAAATCATAAAAAGATTTACCTTACTCAAATAGGTGAAATTATGTCAGTGGGAATTTTTGTAGGATCTTTGAAAGGTTTAGGATCCCAGATCCCACAAGAACACAAGCCAGTTCAATGTCCCTTCATGAGAATTGGGACGTTTCCCAAGATCTCTCTGTGATGCTCAGTGATATCAGCAATAGGAAGTGCCTGGAATCCAGGAGTGGTGGGTATTTTTTAGTGCATTTTCTTTCGATTTTTTTTTTTTTTTACTTCTTTGATGCAGTGGTTTGTAAACAGGGTGTGTGGCTAGCAATATATGTATTTTCTTGTTATTAAACATCACCATTCCGATATACAGCCAAGCATGTCAAAATTCAATTTCTCTTTCTTGCAACTATGGCAAGGGTACTGTTTGTATTTTCTTTCTCTTTATTGTGCAACTGGCATCATCAGCAAAGTCACTAGGTTTGTTTCATTGAGTTAAATGCCCCTTTCACCAAAATGTTATTCTCAGTGGTCACTCAGGGCTCTGTGCAAACTTTGCGTGGGTTTCCTCTAGGCACTCCGGTTTCCTCCCACACTCCAAAGACATGCTGGTAGATTAATCGGATCCTGTCTAAATTGGCCCTAGTATGTGTACGAATATGAGTTAGGGACCTTAGGTTGTAAGCGTGTTGGGATCCAACCGGGTAAGTGACCACGCTATACCAAGATGCCACTCAACTCAACTCAACATATTCACCAGTGCAACATCCACTTCTGGGAAAAGGTTAGAACCTCTGTCATTTTTTTTCTAGGTCCCAGTTGAAATTTCCCCTCTTTCCTGCCCAGCAACACTTGTTACCAGCCTGGGAGGTGAAAGGAAATAAAAATAATATCTCTTCTCTACGTAACAAAATGTATTGCCCAATTTCCATGACTAAGGCAGGAAGTGAGAAGAAATCCCCCATAGGAACAATAGCAAAAAAATCCTAACAAGGTTTATTTTAAGTTATGGCTTTTAAAATAACATGCTGGAAAAAGTTTTATTTCATTAGGAAGAAAATGTTTCTTTAATATTTAATACCAGTTTTAGATTAACAACCTTAGTTGGGCAGTGTACAAACCAGTGAAGGTATTAGGGCAGGAGAAGTAGGGTTAATGGCCAGTTGCCTTCATCAGTATTCATTTCTCATAGTCTGAAAATTCTGAGGTTTTCCCTCCAACAAATGATCAGAATATATTGGTCAGAAATAAAATAAACTGCACCATGACTTATACATAATGACCACAGAACTGCTGGCTTAATCGAAAAGTTCCCAGCCAACCTGAAAATAATTCTCATAAACTTGCCTAATATATGATTACAACTCCTGTGGCTTTTCCAGGAACACTTCCCATGCTGTATCTCAAGGCAGTGCATTCCTTGGAAAAATCTATTGCATCTACAAGCAGTTTATGGAGCTTTTAAAGTAGCTCAAATTGTTTTTATAGCTACGTTAAGCTTTCTGTTAAGTTGGAAAGTGAGCGGCACATGAACATAATATACGGTATTTTTTTATTTTTTTTCCTAGCTTGTGATTTATCTTTAGATGTTGGACACCTGATAGGAATTTGCTTTGCAGAGACTCAGAAACTCATTTGATAGGGCTATTGTGTTTCATCGGCTGCCAAATGTATAGCATTGGACTAATTTGTTGGTACCTTTACAGCTCATTGAAGAAACGCTTCATTCCTCCTTAAAAGTGATAACATTAAAAGCAATTGTCTCATGTAGACCTGCATTCCTTTGGTATGCCGTAGTGTAAAGCAAAGTAAGTGTGAACAGCGATAAATGATTGCTGATTCTACAAAGATATTCTAAAATGGTCTGGGCAGATATGTAGGTGCCCCTAGAAAAGATTATAAATAATTGAACCATAGCAATATTTCAAACTGATTTTTTTTCTGTGAATAATATCACACATCTTCAATCTTCAAATGGAGAAAAGTAGTTACCGTATTTATCGTGGTATAACACGCTACTGCGTATACCGCGCACCCCTAAAGTTGCCCCGAATCCTGTGGAAAAAAGTTTTTGTTTGTACTTACAGTTTTGGTGTCTTGCGCGGCGTCCATCGGCGGCCTCGTCGGGTCCGGCGTCCGTCTGCGGCTTCGGGTGTCCTCTTCGTCGGGTTCGGCGTCCTTCTGCGGCTTCGGGTGTCCTCTTCATCGGGTCCGGCGTCCGTCTGCGGCTTCGGGTGTCCTCTTTGTCGGGTCCGGTGTCCTTCTGCGGCGTCCTCGCGTCCTCCCCGCGCCGAGTTTGAATACTGCGCCGACATATACAGAGCGCAGTACACTCGTGTATTGTCGGGCAGGCTCGGCAACTCTCGCGCTGACGTCCTGTACGTCCAGGACGTGAGCGCGGAAGGAGCCGAGACTGCCCGACTATACCCGAGTGTACTGCGCTCGGTATATGTCGGCGCAGTATTCAAACTCGGCGCGGGAAAGCGGGTATCGGCGTATACCGCGCACCCACGATTTTGCCCTGATTTTCAGGGCAAAAAAGTGCGCGGTATACGCCGATAAATACGGTACTCTACTGTTTGGTGTCCATGTGTGCATCACACTGAACACGGACCAGAGAGAACAAAAGAGAGAGCGTTGTCTGAGGAGACGGGGAAAATTATAGACCAGCATGTCAGAGGTAAAGGTTATAAGGCTGGATTCACACCTATGCATTTTGCAGATTTGCACTACAGTCCATTTAACATGGTTTCCTGTGGAACACGTTCTGTAGTGCAAATCTGCAAAATGCAAAAAGCTCTAAAAATGCATAAGTGTGAATCCAGCCTAATGCCGCATACACACCATCACTTTATGTGATGAAAAAAAACGACATTTTCTGTGAAGTAAAAAACAACGTTTTTGAAACTTCAATTTTCAAAGACGAAGTTGCATACACACCATCGTTTTTCTCACAATGTTCTAGCAAAGTGAGGTTTCGTTCACCACGTTTTTCCATTGAAGCTCGCTTCATAAGTAGCTTCTGGGCATGCGCGGATGAAAAAACGTCGTTTTAAACGACGTTTTTGCTACACACGGTCAATTTCTGTGAAGTAAAAGTTGACGTTTTGAAAAACGACACATAAAATTGAAGCATGCTTCAATTTTTTTTTGGTCGTTTTTTAGAAGACATAAAACGACGTTTTCCCCCACACACGGTCAATTAAAGTGACGTTTTTAAAAACGTCATTTTTTTCATCACATAAAACGACCGTGTGTACGCGGCATTAGACCTTCTTCATGTTCCTACAACTACAGTTGCATATGATTATCCCTTGCTTCACACCTACACATTTTTTTTAGTCCATTTAGGCTCGGTTCACATATGAACCACATGCGGCTCACAGCAGAGGTCCGGTGCATGCTGGTCCACTATTTCAGGCCCGATTTCAGCCCAAATTTTGCATCATTTAGGATATTTACTGTATACCCCGCCGCCTGTGTTGTTTCTTCAGAGCCGTGACTGGCAGCTCCCGTGTGCATCCTCTGAACCCGGAAGAAACTCCGGGGAACACCATGCCAGCGGTGTGCCGTCGCCACTGCGGTGGCTTTGTAGTAAGGTAAAAATGCTTATCTTAGATTGTTCCCCGGTGTTTCTTCTGGGTTCACAGGATGTGCGTGGGAGCCGCCAGTCACGGCTCTGAAGAAACAGCATGGGCGGCGGGGTTTACCGTAAATATCTCCTAAATTATGCAAGTTTAGAACATTTTTACAGCACCCATTGTTAAAGCATTATTATAGGCTTACCTATAGGTACAAGCAAACCAAGAGAGTTTACTTCCTTTTTAAAATGTTTTCCTGTGGATCTAAATCCCATCTATGCATTTTGAGCCAATGTGTTTTTCTGGGCAGCAGATTACGTTTTGCGTGTAAACAACTTCAATAGACCCACATCAAAAATGCAAATGTTATGGTTTTGATGCGTTTTTTTGGGCTAATAGAAAAGTATAAGAATTCTGTTGATGGAGTGTGACTTTAATGTGACTTTACAGTAGTGCAGGAACCTTTATATGTCCAAAGTCGCATGTTAGGGTTAGGGGCTAGGGTTAGTGTTAAATGTAAGGGTTAGAGTTGAGAGTTAAGAGATAGGGTTAGGGTTACATGTTAGGATTAGAGTTAGGGTTGGGATTAGTGGGAATTGTTAGGGTTAGAACCCTAACCCTAACAATTACCGCTAACCCTAATGATTACCACTAACTCTAAGGCCCCATACACACGAGAGAATTTATCCGCGGATACGGTCCAGCGGACCGTTTCCACGGATAAATCCTCTCAAAGATTTCCGCAGATTTCTATGCGATGGAGTGTACACACCATCGCATTGAAATCCGCGCGGAAATCCTCTGGCGATGACGTGTCGCGCCGTCGCCGCGATTATGACGCGGCGACGGGCGCGACGCTGTCATATAAGGAATTCCACGCATGCGTCAAATCATTACGACGCGTGCGGGGAATCCCTTTGGACGGATGGATCCGGTGAGTCTGTACAGACGAGCGGATCCATCCGTTGGAATGGATTCCAGCAGATGGATTTGTTGTGCATGTCAGCAAATATCCGATCTGCTGGAATCCATCCCAGGGGAGATTTCTCCGCGGAAAAAGATCTGCTGGCGTTTACACACCATAGGATCTATCCGCAGAAACCCATTTGCTGGGATTTATCTGCGGATGGATTCTATCGTGTGTACGGGGCCTAAGCCTAGGTCTAACTCTACCCTCAACTCTAATTCCGCGTACACACGATCGGTCAAACCGATGAGAACGGTCTGATGGACCATTTTCATCGGACCAAACCGATCGTGTGTGGGCCCCATCGGTTATTTATCCATAGGTTAAAAAAAAGCAATCTTGTTTTAAATTTAACCGATGTACACCTAACCTATAGAAAAAAATGATCGTTAGTAGGCACGACCATCAGTTAAAAATCCACGCATGCTCAGAATCAAGTCGACGCATGCTTGGAAGCATTAAACTACGTTTTTTTCAGCACGTCGTTTTTTTTTTACGTCATCGCGTTCTGACACGATCGTTTTTTTAACCGATGGTGTGTAGGCACGACTGACCATCAGTCAGCTTCATTGGTTAACCAATGAAAACGGTCCATCAGACCGTTCTCATCGGATTGACGGATCGTGTGTACGCGGCATAACCCTTAACATTAACTCTAATCCTAGCCTATAACCCTAACATGCAACTTTAAATGCATTACGGTTCCTGCACTATGTTTATGTGATGCTACTTAAGTCCCAGAGAGTGTATAGTTGCATCAAAGTCGCACTCCATGAACAGAACTGTCATAATTTCCTATAATCCAAAAAGCAAAACGCTTCAAAAATGCATCTTCAAAAACACAAAACCCATGGCAAAATGCGCCAGATACAAGGATCAACCTATATAGATGTGAACCTAGCCATAGAAGATATTTAAGGTCCATGGTAGTATAGCCAACCACCGTGAACATACCTTCAAGAGGAAAATTGACCCTATGTTGAAAAGAAAAAAGATAAACACCCATGCAAGCCGTATGCGTTGCCAACATCCCTGGTATGAATATAAGGAAAAGAGTACCCCCGGTACTATTGGGGCTTTAACGGCAACAATCAAGACAATATTTAAAATGTATACATTTTATTTAGAACATATATAAATAAAAACATGTTGTATAATATCACCAAACCAATAAAAACAGCGTATGTGATAGACTGTAGTTGGTTTCCGTGTGGTGATCCTAGGATCTCTTGGATCACCACACGGAAACCAACTACAGTCCATCACATACGCTGTTTTTATTGGTTTGGTGATATTATACACCATGATCTAGATTCAGAGACATTTTACGCTGGCGTATCTATAGCTACGCCGCATAAATTAAAGGATGCGTCTGAATTTCTGCTTCATCCGACCGACGTAATTCTTAGTACGCCGTCGTATCTAGGGTGCATATTTACGCTGGCCGCTAGGGGCGCTTCCGTAGATTTACGCGTAGAATATGTATATGAGCTAGATACGCCGATTCACGAACGGACGTACGGCCGGCGCATCAATATACGCTGTTTACGTAAGGTGTACGACCGGCGTAAAATTACCCCTGCTATATGAGGCGCAGCCAATGTTAAGGTATGGACGTCGGAACAGCCGTAGAATTTTACGTCGTTTACGTAAGTCGTACGTGAATAGGACTATGCGTAAATTACGTTCACGTCCTAGGCAGTGTTTGACGTATCTTAGGCATTCTATCCGACATGATTCTGAGCATGCACACTGGGATACGTCCATGGACGGCGCATGCGCCGTTCGTCCGGCCCCTTATTTGCATGGGGTCACGGCTCATTGTAATACAACACGCCCACCTCCTTCCAAATTTGAATTACGTGGGCGTACGCTGGCCCATTTACACTACGCCGCCATAACTTAGGGAGCAAGTCCTTTGTGATTACAGTACTTGCCTCTCTAAGTTACATCGGCATAGCGCATATGAGATGCGCTACGCCCGCCTAAAGATACGCAAATGTCTCTGAATCTAGCTCCATGTTTTTGTTTATATATGTTCTAAATAAAATGTTATACATTTTAAATATTGTCTTGATTGTTGCTGTTAAAGTCCCAATAGTACCGGGGAGTACTCTTTTCTTTATATGTTGAAAAGAAGCATAGTACAAATAGTAGACAAAAAGCCAAGGGAAATTTCCAAGGCATACAAGCTAAAGTCCAGGGTCAATGTACAGCAGTGTCTGAACCTTTGCATTTTGAACAGCAGTGGTCTCAAAGCATGCCAGAATAAAAGCCAGAGTATAATTTGCTAAAATGCATGTTAACTAGTCACAATGCTTCTGGGAGAATGTCCAAGTGACACGGAGGAGGCCAGTGTCAGAAAGTTCTTTCTCAGTCACTGGTCATGAGTTCTCCAACAGGATGACCAAAACACACAGCTAAAAGCACCTAAAACATTGGACTGTTCTGAAGTGGTCCTCTAGGAGCCCTGATCGGAATCATATGAAACGTCTATGGAAATATTTAATTCTAGCAAAACATATGTATGTGGTCTTTTATTAAACTCTCCAGTATCTTCCCAACTATAGGAAGTTAAACAGGTCTATAGTTACCTAGAAAAGACTACAGTAATCTGTTATGGAAAGAGACACCCTTCAAACCTGAGACAGCTGAAACAGTTGCTCAAGAACAGTGGACTAAACTACGTGTTGACAGGTACAGAATCTTAATTGAGAGCTACAGAAATATCTAACTTGCAGTGATTGCCTCTAAAGTTTGTGCAATAAAATATTAGGTTAAGGGTCCCATCATTTTTGTCCATGCCATCTTCATTTGTTTAAATATATTCTTTTGAGTTAAAAATCAAAAGCAAAGCCTGATTTGTATTAAATATGATATAAACAATGATGGAAGACAATTACTTTGGCCAGGTTCAAGTAATTTCAGGAAGCATTGTGGGTACTTTTTTTTTTTTTTTACATGGAAGGGTACCAAAATATTTGCCCGTGGCTTGTGTAAGCTTTAACCACTTCAGCCCTGGAGGTTTTACCCCCCCATGATTAGGCCATTTTTTGAGATATGGCACTGTGTTACTTTAACTGACAATTGCGCGGTCGTGCGATGCTATACCCAAATAAAATTGATGTCCTTTTCCCCCAACAAATAAAGCTTTCTTTTGGTGGCATTTGATCACCTCTGTGGTTTTTATTTTTTGCAGTAAAAACAAAAATAAAATTAAAAAAAATAAAATTTCTTCATCAGTTTTTGGCCAATATGTAGACACGTCGAACACTAAGGCCCCGTACACACGAGGGGATCTCCGCTGGAAACGGTCCGCCGGACCGTTTCCAGCGGAGATTCCTCCTCCGGATTTGGATCCGATGGCTTGTACTCACCATCGGATCAAAATCCGCGCGGAATTCATCCGCGGTGACGTGTCGCGCCGTCGCCGCGATGATGACGCGCCGACGTGCGCGACGCTGGAAGGTAAGTACTTCCACGCATGCGTCGAATCATTACGACGCATGCGAGGGAGGGGAGCGGACGGATTGATCCGATGAGTCTGTACAGACCACTGGATCAATCCGCTGGTCCCGATTCAAGCGCATAGATTTCTTAGCATGGTAAGAAATTTCTATCCGCTTGAAATGGTCCGGCCCGAGGAATCTCCACGGATAAATATCCGCTAGGCCGTACAGACGACTGGATTTGTCCGCTGGAACTGATCCGCGGATCAATTCCAGCGGATAGATCCGGTCGTGTGTACGAGGCCTAAGTGACACTTTTGACAGTTTTTGGGGACCAGTGACACTAATACAGTGACCAGTGCTAAAAATATGCACTGTCGCTGTACTAATGACACTGGCAGGGAAGGGGTTTCATCAGGGGCGATCAAAGGGTTAAATGTGTTCCTAGGGAATGCTTTCTAACTGTGGGGGAGGTGCTTATACTGTGGGAAGACAGAGATCCATGTTCCTGCTTAGCATAAACACAAAGTCTCTGTCACAGAATGTTTACATAGGCTGTTCTACCTGCCTCTGGAATGATTGGCGGGTCCCGGCTACAATAGTGACTACAATATATAAATTTAGAAGCTTGAAGGGGTTGTAAAGGTAAAAAAATTTTCACCTTAATGCATTCTATGCATTAAGGTGAAAAAACATCCAATAATACCGCCCCCCCCGAGCCCTGTTATACTTACCTGACCCCTCGAAATTCCCGCACTCGCCCCAGACATCCTCTTCGCCGCTTAGCCTGGCCGTTGATTGGCTACACTGGATGGATTGAAAGCAGCGCAGCCATAGGCTCGCCCCGCTGTCAATCACATCCAATGACGCGGCACGCCGGGGGCAGGGCCGAGTGATACAGTGAGCGGCAAAAGCCTCCTGCTATATCATGGGAGTGCGCCCGCAGGAACTCAACACCATGCTCGCTCGCATTAAGGTGTTAAGTCCTTGCGGGGGAGAGCCGAGATAGCCGCCGAGGGACCCCAGAAGACCGGGTTCGGGGGCCACTCTGTGCAAAACGAGCTGCACAGTGGAGGTAAGTATAACATGTTTGTTATTTTAAAAAAAACACATCTCACCATTGTATTATGCATGCTGCAACTTTTTAAGCATCCCAGCCCACACTCAGAGCTAGCATTTCTTATTGAGGCACAATTTAGATCTGTGCATTGTGGTAATGAGCAGCATAACACACAAAACATGTTGCGTTGCCAACACATTTAGGTAGGACTAGGCAGGTGTCTTGTTCTGTGATGAAAAAAAATGTTGTAGGTGCTTTATAACTTGTGTTGGGGTGCCTGGGCAGTCCATTCAAAATGAATGAGCTGCCTTACTGGAACGTACATTAACATGCAAAGTACCAGGAACTGTACTTTGTAACTCCCTTTAATATATAACTGAGTTTTATGAACAGCTTCTTTGTCAGCTAGGCATCATATTAGGTGTTTAGCTGAAAGAATGCTTCTAGAGACATAGGCTGGCCACAATGATGAGATCATGGCTACGTGACCTTTGGAGAGGCCACAAGAACTGTGGAAAAACTGGTATAAATATGTCATACATTCCTAAACTGTAAGGTTTATGGAAAAAAATAAAGCTCACTTGATAGTCTCTATTCCTACATATCTTCAGAATATTGTTTTTCATTGAGTTTAATTCATACAAGGCACAACATTTAATGGAAAACATGGACTACATTTACTAGGCTGTCTCACACAATAGATCAACTCATGTTATTTCTAGAAACAATGGAGTAGATTCAGCTAAAGAAAACTAAGGACTCTACTTATAAATGGGCACACAGCCATCATCTCACTAATGCAACCCCTAGTGTGTATGTGTATATACTGTGTACATAAATATACATTATCTCACAAAAGTGAGTGCACCCCTCACATTTTTGTAAATATGCTATTCTATTTTTTCATGTGACAATACTGAAGAAATTATACTTTGCTACAATGTAAAGTAGTGAGTGAACAGCTTGTATAACAGTGTAAATTTGCTGTCCCCTCAAAATAACACAACACACCATTAATGTCTAAACCCGCTGGCAACAAAAGTGAGTACACCCCTAAGGGAAAATGTCCAAATTGGGCCCAAAGTGTCAATATTTTGTGTGGCCACCATTAATTTCCAGCACTGCCTTAACCCTCTTGGGCATGGAGTTCACCGGAGCTTCACAGGTTGCCACTGGAGTTCTTGTCTACTCCTCCGTGATGAAATCACAGAGCTGGTGGATGTTAGAGACCTTGCACTCCTTCACCTTCCGTTTGGGGATGCCCCACAGATGCTCAATAGGGTTTAGGTCTGGAGACATGCTTGGCCAGTCCATCACCTTTACCCTCAGGTTCTTTAGCAAGGCAGTGGCTCTCTTGGAGGTGTGTTTGGGGTCATTATCATGTTGGAATGCTGCCCAGTCTCTGAAAGGAGGGGATCATGCTCTGCTTCAGTATGTCACAATGCATGTTGGCATTCATGGTTCCCTCAATAAACTGTAGTTCCCCAGTGCCGGAAGCACATGCAGCTCCAGACCATGACACTCCCACCACCATGCTTGACTGTAGGCAAGACACACTTGTCTTTGTAATCCTCACTTGGTTGCCACCACACACGTTTGACACCATCTCAACCAAAAAAAATGTATCTTGGTCTCATCAGACCACAGTTACATTCCAGTAATCCATGTCATTAATCTGCTTGTCTTCAGCAAACTGTTTGTTGGCTTTCTTGTGCATCATCTTTAGAAGAGGCTTCCTTCTGGGCATGACAGCCATGCAGACCAATTTGATGCAGTGTGTGGTGTATGGTCTGAGCACTGACAGGCTGACCCCCCACCCCTTCAACCTCTGCAGCAATGCTGGCAGCACTCATACGTCTATTTCCCAAAGACAACCTCTGGATATGACGCTGAGCATGTGCAATCAACTACTTTGGTCGACCATGGCGAGGCTTGTTTTGAGTGGAATCTGTCCTGTTAAACCGCTGTCTGGTCTTGGCCACCGTGCTGCAATTCAGTTTCAGATTCAGTTTCAGATTCTTCTTATAGCTTAGGCCATCTTTATGTAGACCAATAATTACTTTTTTTCAAATTCTCAGTGAGTTCTTTGCCATGAGGTGCCATGTTGAATTTCCATTGACCGGTATGAGAGAGTGAGAGTGATGACACAGGGAAGGGAAAATGGCTAATTGGGCCCAATTTGGACATTTTCACTTAGGGGTGTACTCACGTTTGTTGCCAGCGGTTTAGACATTAATGGCTGTGTGTTGAGTGATTTTGAAGGGACAGCACATTTACACTTTTACAAGCTGTACACTCACTGCTTTACAATGTAGCAAAGTGTAATTTCTTCAGTGTTGTCACATGAAAAGATATAATAAAATATTTTTAAAAATGTGAGGGGTGTACTCACTTTTGTGAGATACTGTATGTATATATATATATATATATATATATATATATATATATATATATATATATATATATATATATACTGTATATATATATATATATATATAGTGTATTTTTACTAAAAATAACATTCAAAGAATGCGGTGAATACCTAAGAAAAGGATGTAAAGTTTGTTGACTTTTTTAAACTTTTGGCTGGTTAGCTTAGTTTATTTTTCATGGTGTTGATATTGTGTAAAAGACAGTGTTCCTCTGCCCTTTTGCTTATTTTATCTCTGAAAACAAATCATTTATTCTGGTTGCACTTTTTTCTATTTCCTTCATGATAGAATCTTTTGTTTTCACTTGCTGCGTCTCTGGTTTCCAAGAAATCGGCTCTTTGCTGCTTGCGGAGACACTGGGTTCAGTGGTCTGCTGTGGCTAGTACACAGCCCAAGGTCGAGGATTCCCTCCTTTTCCTTCCCACTATTGTCTTGCATCCTGCAGGTTCTATTCCTTACACCAGTGCTTGTGTCGTGACTGAGGAGACTGGCACCAGGCACACTCTACTATCACTGTGACAGCTGCTGAGCACTTGCCAAATTCTAATTACAATAGGGTGACCTCAGTGCATTGCAAAGAAAGGAACCTTCAAACAAATGATACACTTGTAGTCATAATATTGTTTAAATGACTACAATGCAATGAATGTATACATCCCTGTATGTGACTAGCTCAAAATAAATATATACTTTTCATATACAATGTGTTATAGTTATATGGTAAAATATGCGCAGTGTTATTTTTATTTTATATGAACTATTTTTAACTGTAATAGCAACAGGTGCGGTATGATATCGAGACCTGGTGGTCCTATACAAGCCTATGAGGGCTCATTGCATGGGTCACATTCACCAGTGAAGTGTGTTATGCCGCGTACACACGATAGGTCAAACCGATGAGAACGGTCTGATGGACCGTTTTCATCAGTTAACCGATGAAGCTGACTGATGGTCCATCGCGCCTACACACCATCGTTTAAAAAAACGATCGTGTCAGAACGCAGTGACGTAAAACACAACGACGTGCTGAAAGAAACTAAGTTCAATGCTTCCAAGCATGCGTCGACTTGATTCTGAGCATGCCTGGATTTTTAACCAATGGACGTGCCTACAAACGATCGGTTTTGTACTATTGGTTAGGAATCCATCGGTTAAATTTAAAACAAGATTGCTTTTTTTTAACCTATGGATAAATAACCGATGGGGCCCACACACGATCGGTTTGGTCCGATGAAAACGGTCCATCAGACCGTTCTCATCGGTTTGACCGATCGTGTGTACGCGGCATTAGGGGGAGGTTGAGTAGTTTAAGTCAGTAGATCTAGGCAAGGTGAATAAATGATTTTTTAGAAGTAAGGAATGGAGGTGTATCAAACAGCTCTGTTTTTAAAAAGCGACTGGAGTCTGTTACCGACTTAGACAACTTTTTTTGTGTGATGTTGAGCTTGGAGTTCTAAGGGAATGAGGGTGTTTTTTCTTTTGTAATCACTTTTGACCCAGGAATCAGTAGACAAGTGTGGGGTGGATATCTCCTGTTCTGGCTGTTGTGGGCTGCCAAGAGTCCATCCAGACCTCTGAGGTGGCGTACACACGGACGGACTGTCCGCTAAAAACGGTCCGCCGGACCGTTTTCAGCAGACATGTCCGCCCGGAGATTTCTGTCTGATGGTTGTACACACCATCAGACAGAAATCCGCGTGTACACGATACGCGGGGACATGGCTGCGCCGTCGCCGCGACGATGACGTGGCGACATGCGCGGCCCTGGAAGTTCAAAGCTTCCACGCATGCGTCGAATCACTTCGACGCATGCGAGGGATGGCGGCCGATCGGACATGTCCGGTGAGTCTGTACAGACGACCGAACATGTCCGACGGACAGGCTTCCAGCGGACATGTTTCTTAGCATGCTAAGAAACATTTGTCCGCTGGAAAACGGTCGGCTGGACAAATGTCCGCTGGAAACCTGTCCGGTCGGCCGTACACAGGACCGAACATGTCTGCTGAAAGTTTCAGCAGACATGTTCGGTCGTGTGTACGGGGCCTTACAGGTGGGACCAACACAGAATTTGACAGCTCATTTGATCCCTGCTGTCCTTTGTAAACATAGAATCTTAAGTGAAGTGAACTCCTGCGCTGTCTAAAGTGAAGGGACAAGTGAAACGTGGGGGTACTGCTGCAAATAAAAAAGGAGGTCTACCTCGATAGACAAAAGTGGTAAATGTAACAAGTGAAATATTTGCGCTGTAAAGTGTTATACAAATTAATGTGTGTGTGCTTATACATATGCAAGTACAAAAAATGAGTGAGGAAAGTCCAAAAACAGGGGGTGACACTAATATACCAGTAAGCAATAATGTTGAATAGTCCTTAATCAAGGGCACAGTCCTGAAGAGGTCCAGGTACAACACAAAAGGTGCAGTTCATCAATACTTGATCCAATCAATAGCGTTGTAAAGTGAAAAATGTTGAAAAAACACAACAATAAAGATAAAAATAAAAATAAAAATAAAAATAAAAATCTAAGTATTTCAGAAGAAGGAGGCCTTGTGTCCGAAAAGGGTGAAAGACAGAGAATGAGCCGTAACCAATATCTTATATATGCACCTCTCGTGATCCCAGCAGCTCACCTCTGATCTGGCAAGCCGGATTTAATCAGCCTGATCCTGATGGATATGGTCCGGAGTTGGATATCACATGCGGGTCTCCATAAAATGTATTACATGAAAAAGTAGAAGGGGTAAAAACCAAATGGTGTGATACCGTCACAGAGAGGGGTAGCAATGTTTTCTGATCTAAACCAGTGGAGATGCACTCACATGTGGGTGTAAAACTGGGGCTCTTATCCACGAACGCCGAGCTCGTCAGTCCCTCCTTCCTCTCCCTTACTGATTCTCCAGGGTTAGGAGTCCCGTGTCCCCAATGGTTCGCGGATCAGCTCTTGTTGTATATGAGGATCTCGGTAGTGTATGTGGGGTAAAAGAGAAGGACAAGCCTGATCGTGTGATATCATGAACAATCAACAAAACCCCCAGGAATGCCCAGATGGTAATGCACTCACATACACAGTATGGCAGAGAGGACCTTCCTCCACGAGTACAGACTCGCAATAAATCTATGCCTCCAACTCTTCCCCTCTGTCTATGGCTCAGTCCGGACGCTCAGGTGTAGCAGTCATACATAGGGGGAAGTGAAATAGACAACCATAGCGTAGCCCAGTCAGACGTGAATATTTTTTATTTAAAAACACTTAAAAACTCACATTTAAAATCAAATTTTCTGCATCAATCTGACGAGTGGCGAACTCGTATGTCCAGTCGTCGGATGCTAGAGTGTGTCAAGCCCTCCAATCCCGACGCGTATCGTCACAACACGTGACTTCATCAGGGGATGATGTAGGGGACACACTAACAGATATTTATAGTCTGTGAAATTGGGCGACCGGCGGCCATTTTGTAGAAGCCCGTGTATCTCAATAGGGACAGAGCTAATTTCAATCCATCTGCGCCATGTTGTTGGTTATATTCAACACTGTCCACACACAGGGAGCCCGACAGATGCATCCGCAATTTTGTCAGTCCCTACAGTGCAGACTGGCAGATGGTGTGTCGTAGGCACATAAAACCTAATTACCAGTGGAATATACAAAACGGGGAAGAAAACTGGGAACTCGGAAAGAGAGGGAGAGGGGGAGGGGGGAAAGCGGAGTAAAAGGGAATCCCCCTGGTGGCAGAAAATGATATTAGCAACTGAAAGCACAGACTGGGACGTAAGAGGCACTCGTAGCAGAGCGAGCTCTCTCCAGTGCATGGTACCAATAAGTAGAAAAACTGAAAGGAGCATCTGGGGGACATATAGATATATCTATATAGCATATATGATACTGGAAGTGAGAAGGTATACCACAGACAAAAAGATCCATTTGGGAGTATCCACAGGGCCCCAATGTATATCTATAAGGTGTGAAGAGGCAGACATCTCTCTTCTCATCTATTGCCACAACAGGATAGGCCAGTAATGGGGTATACACACTTAGGATGTGGAATATCAAGCAGTCCTCATAATGTTAGTCAAATGGTTAACTGAATCTGTAAGAAAAACTTACAGATAAAGAGCAAGTGGGCATGGGTGGGGAGGGGGTATGGGAAGGGGGAGGGGGAGCAGGGCCTAGGTGACTGAGCCCAATGGGCAATGTCAGCTTGCCACACACAGATAATGCAATGGGTCCCAACAGTCTAGAGGTATGGATGGGTTTTGCCATGTGTCACAGGAGATGACATGTGCCATTCTATATGCAATCATCTCCTGTGACACATGGCTAAACCCATCCATACCTCTAGACTGTTGGGACCCATTGCATTATCTGTGTGTGGCAAGCTGACATTGCCCATTGGGCTCAGTCACCTAGGCCCTGCTCCCCCTCCCCCTTCCCATACCCCCTCCCCACCCATGCCCACTTGCTCTTTATCTGTAAGTTTTTCTTACAGATTCAGTTAACCATTTGACTAACATTATGAGGACTGCTTGATATTCCACATCCTAAGTGTGTATACCCCATTACTGGCCTATCCTGTTGTGGCAATAGATGAGAAGAGAGATGTCTGCCTCTTCACACCTTATAGATATACATTGGGGCCCTGTGGATACTCCCGAATGGATCTTTTTGTCTGTGGTATACCTTCTCACTTCCAGTATCATATATGCTATATAGATATATCTATATGTCCCCCAGATGCTCCTTTCAGTTTTTCTACTTATTGGTACCATGCACTGGAGAGAGCTCGCTCTGCTACGAGTGCCTCTTACGTCCCAGTCTGTGCTTTCAGTTGCTAATATCATTTTCTGCCACCAGGGGGATTCCCTTTTCCTCCGCTTTCCCCCCTCCCCCTCTCCCTCTCTTTCCGAGTTCCCAGTTTTCTTCCCCGTTTTGTATATTCCACTGGTAATAGGTTTTATGTGCCTACGACACACCATCTGCCAGTCTGCACTGTAGGGACTGACAAAATTGCGGATGCATCTGTCGGGCTCCCTGTGTGTGGACAGTGTTGAATATAACCAACAACATGGCGCAGATGGATTGAAATAAGCTCTGTCCCTATTGAGATACACGGGCTTCTACAAAATGGCCACCGGGCGCCCAATTTCACAGACTATAAATATCTGTTAGTGTGTCCCCTACATCATCCCCTGATGAAGTCACGTGTTGTGACGATACGCGTCGGGATTGGAGGGCTTGACACACTCTAGCATCCGACGACTGGACATACGAGTTCGCCACTCGTCAGATTGATGCAGAAAATTAGATTTTAAATGTGAGTTTTTAAGTGTTTTTAAATAAAAAAAATTCACGTCTGACTGGGCTACGCTATGGTTGTCTATTTCACTTCCCCCTATGTATGACTGCTACACCTGAGCGTCCGGACTGAGCCATAGACAGAGGGGAAGAGTTGGAGGCATAGATTTATTGCGAGTCCGTACTCGTGGAGGAAGGTCCTCTCTGCCATACTGTGTATGTGAGTGCATTACCATCTGGGCATTCCTGGGGGTTTTGTTGATTGTTCATGATATCACACGATCAGGCTTGTCCTTCTCTTTTACCCCACATACACTACCGAGATCCTCATATACAACAAGAGCTGATCCGCGAACCATTGGGGACACGGGACTCCTAACCCTGGAGAATCAGTAAGGGAGAGGAAGGAGGGACTGACGAGCTCGGCGTTCGTGTATAAGAGCCCCAGTTTTACACCCACATGTGAGTGCATCTCCACTGGTTTAGATCAGAAAACATTGCTACCCCTCTCTGTGACGGTATCACACCATTTGGTTTTTACCCCTTCTACTTTTTCATGTAATACATTTTATGGAGACCCGCATGTGATATCCAACTCCGGACCATATCCATCAGGATCAGGCTAATTAAATCCGGCTTGCCAGATCAGAGGTGAGCTGCTGGGATCACGAGAGGTGCATATATAAGATCTTGGTTACGGCTCATTCTCTGTCTTTCACCCTTTTCGGACACAAGGCCTCCTTCTTCTGAAATACTTTGATTTTTATTTTTATTTTTATTTTTATCTTTATTGTTGTGTTTTTTCAACATTTTTCACTTTACAACGCTATTGATTGGATCAAGTATTGATGAACTGCACCTTTACATGGTTGGTTTGTGTTGTACCTGGACCTCTTCAGGACTGTGCCCTTGATTAAGGACTATTCAACATTATTGCTTACTGGTATATTAGTGTCACCCCCTGTTTTTGGACTTTCCTCACTCATTTTTTGTACTTGCATATGTATGTGGTTATAAGCACACACACATTAATTTGTATAACACTTTACAGCGCAAATATTTCACTTGTTACAAACATAGAATCTTGCAGGGAAAAATCTTCCACTACAGCTCTCTGTAATGGATGTCATCTGTTTTTATAAATAACAGTGGCAATCTGGTGAGCTGTCAGATCCTGTACGTTGCCACTTTTATGGAGTTCTAGATAGGGTCAGGCAGCACGTGGCACCCCCACCCCTTCACTTGAAAACACTGTCCCTTCCCTTTTTCAAGCACCAATTATAACCCCCTTTGCCTTCGTCGTTGGTGGCAACAACAGTCAAAATTACACTGCCACCAATGAAGCTGAGGAAAGGGTATAATTATACAATGTACCGTAATTAAAGACCCACTTAGGTCAGCTTCATTATTGGCAATGCTTATGTTTATATTGCCCCCCTCCAAGTTTTAGCGATGGTATGCTTTGTGCTATACTCAAACATCCCACCCTCCCACTCCCAACTTTCCCCAGCATAGAGTAAATAGTGGCAACTGAACTGGCTACATGCATCCACTCTCTCCTCTCCTCCTTGGCACCAGTGGGCACGTAAAGAGGTGATCACTCTGTGCCTCATAGGTGTGCGCAGCCTATTGCATTCGGGTGTGCACCCCAAAGCTCCAACACATATGCATTTGACATATTTACCGGCCTCTTCCCCACTCAACACCCTGAAACAATGGGAGGAAGGGGGAGCCAGGGAGCACACAGGGGGACCCAGGCAACAGAAAGAAGGGGAAAAGGGACAAGAGGGGTGGCGGGGGTGGCATATATTGGTACCGATTCCCTGTATTTTACTCCTGTGGCAGTTCAATGTCGATGAGAGAGAGAGGGGGGGAAGCCTACTTTCAGCCAGGGCCGGACTGGCCTACCGGGATAGCGGGAAAATTCCCGGTAGGCCGCCTGCTGTCAGTCAAATTTATCAGCTGTGTGGGCTACGGCGGCCGCCATTGCGGCCGCACTTTGCAATTGTGCAGGGCTGGATGGCTGCCCTATGCCTAGCTGCAGTCACTCCAGTGTCATGCATGTCACATTATGTCAGTGAAGCAGCGGCGGGCCGGCCGCCGGTGAGTTGCGGCCGCCATGCTCGCCGCCGCACTTTCCTTCCCAGCATCTAACCCGCTGTGTGGACTGACTCACTCACTGGACTGGAGCGATCATGTGACTGAGGGAGGGGAGGAGCCGAGCAGGAGAACTGAACGTCAGATCAGTTCCATCTTCCCGTGCGGCGCCAGCACCGCCCACTATTTCTCCTGCAGGGTCACGTGGCAGAGGAGGCAGATGAGAAGACCACCACCCTTGGAGCACAAGGTAAATAAATTGATTTTTATGAAATCCTGGCCTGCCCTGAGGCTGCTTTGGGCGAAGCTGTGGCTGCAGCGCTCTGCTCCCTCGTCCTCCTCCACTACACTGTGTACATCACACTCACAGTCAGCGGGTATCTCCCTCTGTGTGTCTGCAAGCTGTGAGTGTGAAAACTTTAGCCGCGCTTCTGATTGAAAAGTCCCCCTTCCTCCTCCTAGACTAGCTTGTGTCTGCAGAGGGGGGGGGGGGGCAAAAGCTAGTGTAATGTGGCTTCAGTTCTGAGCATAGTGTCTATTCTCTGTCACTCTGCTCGGACCCCACACTGACAGCCCGCCCTCCCCTCCTCGCACATTGGACAGGAGAGAAAAGAAAATACAGAGAGCAGGATCTTCTCTCACCCCCCCTCGTGTGTGTCCTCGTGGCTCCGCCCACATCCAATCCTCAGCAGCTCCTCCATGCTTCCCAAAGAGAAACGAGCAGCCTGCAGGTAGATAGATAGTGGAGGGAAGGACAACTTGTATTATGGATGCTGCAACCCCCCACAGAGGATCCACAGCTCCAGGTCAGCTAAAATCCTTGCTTCCTAATTAAACTTTCCAGTGAGTGAAAAGAAAGCAGCACACAGGTGGGTCAGTTATTGATGGGGCTGAACAGAGTGTGTTGTCACCTCCAGAGTCCCTCAACCAACACAGCAGCCCACTAGGGTTTCCATTGTGTGGTGCACTACAAGCCCCAGCATTGTCTGCCAGCCTATGTATAACACAGGCTAGTAGGCCTTGTTTGCTGACCAATCCAGGGCCCAAGCCTTCATCTTTGGTAAGGGAAATATCCCCCCCCCCCCCCCATCTCGCCAACCTCTGAGCACACTTATGTAAGGGAGAGCTCTGTGGACTGTGATGTAAAGGGGGACTCTGATGTACATGGGGGCTTTGGTGATCAGATACCCCCTTACATCAGGATTCCAAGAGTACCTCTTTGGGCCAGTTCACTCCAGACACAGTTCCATGTGCTTTTTTTCTGCACAAAATGCATGCACAGTGTTTTCCATGTATTCCAATGGCTCTTGATGGCTCTAGTTCACACTATGCAGTCAGTTTTCGGTCAGTTTCTGCACCAGAAACTGACTGCATGGTGTGAACTAGAGCCATCAAGATCCATTGGAATACATGGAAAACACTGTGCATGCATTTTTAGCGCAGTGAAAATGCGCACAAAACTGTATGGAACTGCGTCTGGTGTGAACTGGCCCTTACATCGGTTTCCCTTTACATTACAGTCCACAGATCTCTCCCTTAGAGCCTTTTCACATGGGCAGACTCTGCCAAGCAAATCCACCTGCTCAGTGGGGGAACTCTCCACTGATCCCTGCTGAGCAGGCAGATGACGGGTCCATGTCTGCTTCACTTGTGCACAGTGGACACAGTCACAGACTGCTGTTCTCTATGGACCGGTCTGACTGTCATCCAATCTGCAAGACGGATGGGGAATCTCCATCCATCTTTTTTCATTGGAGCGGATGCAGGCAGGTGTAAATGGACACGTCTGTTTACATCCACCTCCCCATACAAAACAATGGGTAGTCCAATCAGTTCAATTGTGTAAAAGGGGTCCTTCTGCAGGACCAAAATCAAGGGCCCCGTGATGGGAGAAAAGGACACCAGGGGCCCTTCATGGTTTCTTGTGGGCCCTGAAGGTTCTAGTTACGCCTCTGGGCACAGACACTGACTGCAGTGAGATTGCATTATGGGCAGGGTGACACTGCATTATGGGAACGGTCAGGCTGCAATGATGGGCACGGTCAGGCTGCAATGATGGGCACGGTCAGGCTGTAATGATGGGCACGGTCAGGCTGCAATGATGGGCACAGTCAGGCTGCAATGATGGGCACAGTCAGGCTGCAATGATGGGCACAGTCAGGCTGCAATGATGGGCACAGTCAGGCTGCAATGATGGGCACTGTTGGCTGCCTCTCTTGCTGATCTCTTGTACCATGCCCGCAGCTCCTGAAATCTCCTGTACCATGCCTGCAGCCCCTGATATCTCCTGTACCATGCCCACAGCCTCTGCCATCTTGACATCTTCTGTACCATGCCCATAGCCTCTGACATCTCCTGTACCATGCCCACAGCCTCTGCCATCTTGACATTTTGTGTACCATGCCCAAAGCCTCTGACATCTTCTCTACCATGCCCAAAGCCTCTGACATCTTCTCTACCATGCCCAAAGCCTCTGACATCTTCTGTACCATGCCCACAGCCTCTGACATCTCCTGTACCATGCGCACAGCCTCTGACATCTCCTGTATCATGCCCACAGCCTCTGACATCTCCTGTATCATGCCCACAGCCTCTGACATCTCCTGTATCATGCCCACAGCCTCTGCCATCTTGACATCTTCTGTACCATGCCCACAGCCTCTGACATCTTGACATCTCCTGCACCATGCCCACAGTCTCTGAATCTTCTGTACCATGCCCACAGCCTCTGACATCTCCTGTACCATGCCCACAGCCTCTGACATCTCCTGTACCATGCCCACAGCCTCTGACATCTGCTGTATCATGTCTGCAACCTCTAACCATTGCTTGTTTTATATCATGTCTGCAGTCTGGAGAGGAGTCAACGGTTGGGGTCACGGGAGAAGTCAGACGTGTGTGGACTGTGGAGAGGAGACAATAGGAAAACCAGAGCCACCAACTGGGAGCCGACTGACTGATCCCTGCACAGTGCACCTGAGAGGTGGTCAGTGACAGCGCTGCCAGGCCAGTCTGAGAGGGGGGGGGGGGTCATTGATGTAAGGGGGGGGGTGATGTAAGGTGTCCCCCTTGATGATTGCTCCACTTTTACCACTTTTAACTGTAATTTGCTGTTATATATCCCTAGCCCTATGTGCTTTCATATCGGTCTTATCTATATATAATACACTCTTCAACTGTGCTTTACAATGCATAATTTTCCCTTTTATGAACAAGAAAATAATGATGTTATGTTGTTGGGCCGGTATAATAATGCTATGGGGCTGGTATGACATTTTTTCCAGGGCTGGTTTTTACTCCCAGTCCGGCCCTGCTTTCAGCTGCTGCAGGAGGAAACTACAGATCGGTTCCACTAAATTCTACCCTTTCGCTTTTTCTGTCCAGTTTCTGAGCATTGGCAAGGAAGGATTGTGGTTTACCTGTCACCTGCCCGCCATTGATGGGTTGCCAACCCCAGGATTAGGATGTGCCCAGGCACACCTGGCACACTCTTTGCGCACGCCTATGCTGTGCCTGTCCTGCACTCTCATGGATTGCAAAGTGTGTAAATATATTGGGTATGTTGCATTGTGAAATATTTTAATCGATGATGAATCACTTGTTTGCAATCAGTCATTCTAAAATTGATCACAAATTGCTTCGTATATGGACACCTTAATGTTGCAATCAAATTTGAATATTGGAATGTATACATAAGGAACATGATTGCTATTTGTGTAGCTGCATCAGGTACAGTGCGATTTTATGAGTCAAATCCTTTTTTTAGGGTATTGATAATGCCTAGAAACGGGTGCACTGAACAATGTCACCTTTCCTGTGTAGCCCCTGAAGGAGCCGCTGTAACTTTCCACAGGTTCTTTCTCTAATCAGTGCAGGCAGCCAGGCACACAGCAGTATCTCTTCCATACAGGCTTATTAAACAGTCCAGGGGTATTTTTTTCTTTTTTTTTTATTGGTGGATAATCGATAACTTGAAGGGGAGTGGTGTATGAGATACTGCAAAGTTCTTGATGCATACATTGCAGAAAACTCTTCTCTATCTCTAGATGGCAGCAAAACTGTATTCTCTCCCAGCTGGGGACCCCGCTGGATTTCTGAACAAGTTTAGCAGCAATAAGCTGAAATGGTCTAACTTCTAGCAGCTGCAGGACCATCAGACACTTCACACAGGGGTTTGTCTCTACTCATAGGTCCTGGGTAAAATCAATCCAGAGATACGACCTCCAGCAAAGTGGCACAGCTTCAGTCCAAAGAGGGCAGTCCAGAGGCAAACGTATCCCCCTTCCCTTGAGTTCCTGGATCCACCCCCACAAAGGGAATAGAATAACCAACTCTCCAAGGTTCCAGCCTATTTAACAGTAAACCTAGCCACCTTCTCGGCGCACCTCCCCAGGGATTGGCTAGGCCCTACTAAATATTCAGTCCGGGAATGCTTCTTCTAGAGGCAGGGGGAAGTAATCAAACTCCCAGTGTGTGAAACCCTGAACAGATTGTACTAGACAAATACTGCTTCTGTGACTACTGCAGAAACCAACACTAAATTTCCCTTACATTAAACAAAACAAGTAAGTGCTCAGAGGTGTGGACAGTTGGCACTAAAGATGACAATACAAACCTTGTGAAATAAGTGAAACAAAAGAAAAGTGTAGCGCTCAAACAGGGCCACCATCAGATGGGTACAGGCATTACACCTATAAGGGGCCAGATGGTCCACAGGGGCCCGGTTGCCCCCCCATTTTATTTTTGGATGACCCCCCCATTAGCAACTCGCCCCCCGTTTTTATTTTTTTATTTTTAATTATTTCTTTTTTTCTTCTGACTTTAGCAACTCATGGCAAGAGAGAGAAGAGAAGACTTGACTTGACTTTGTTTTGTTCATCAGCACCAACCCCCAGTCCAGTTTATCATCTTGTGGCAGGAGAGAGAAGAGATGACACTTTCGTTACCACAACCCCCCCCGCTTATCATCTCGCAGCAGGAGAGAAGAGACCCCCCCCCCCGGTTCTCTGCTCCAGGGGGGCCCTGGAGCAGAGAAAAGGTCCACAAACATCTAAAGTCCAATCACTAGTGCAAAACTAGTGTCTTTCAGGAAAAGCCATCCACTGTGTAAAGGTGGAAAAGGGAGTCACTGAGTCACTTATCCTCCAACCTTTATGTACTCACCAGATGGTTAGCATATAACAGCATGTATTAAAATGCTTTCCGACAAAATCTTTCACAGAGACTCACCACAGGGGCTCACCACAGCAATCCTCACCACTGGATGTTCAAATCAAGCCAGAGACTAAATAAGAAATGCTCACCTCGCAGAGCCGAAAAACACTTCATATAGTGTAGTATTTAGTAATAATGGTGAACCATATAAAAGGTTTCAATAGGGATCCAAATAAAAAAAAATATGTAGCATGAGATAACAACAAATAACGTGGCTTGACTTGCTAAGAGGGCCATCATCCAAGAAGCTGGAACGGCCAGTGTGACATCAGCATATAGGCTCCTCCCAAATGTAGCAGCCTAGTTATGAGGGTGCTACACCTGTGCAATATAAAAATAAAAAATGTAAATTAAAAGATTTTGCGATCATGTCCCTGGCACTAACAACTGAAAGTAAAGAATGGGTCCTCACACGGGGCACCAAAAAAAGAAGAAGAATGGCCCTAACTAGTGGCTTGCACTTTGTGAAGAAAACTAAACTGAACAGCAGTGGGCATACTTTCCAATTGTCCCTCTTTTGAGGGGACTGTCCCTCTTTTGGAAATAAATCCCCCTGTCCCTCCTTCCTTCTCAGTTGTTCTTCATTTACACAGATGTGTGGACTTATATAAAAATACAATAATAAACTAACAAAAGTGTTACATGACACTAAATCTTTCACAATTTTTTTTTATTATCACATTATTGTTTTTACAATCTGGTCTAGTGATAATCATAGTGGTGGAAAAAAAAAACGCTTTTGGGTTTAGCCAATCATTCTTGCTTAGCCAATCATTTTTGCTTATTGTTAATGGGCCTGCCCTTTGCCTACATGCTTTGTACTAAAGCAGGGTTCCCCAACCCCCGGGCCGCGGCCCACTGCCGGGCCCTGGCCTATTTGCAGCCGGGCCGCGAAGGCTGCACTGTGTGAGGTGCGGCGGCGGCCAAGAAGAGGGATAACATCTCTCATTGCCTGCCCGGATCTCGGCACTTTCGCCCACACAGCGCGGCTGCTACACTGCGGCGAGGCAGAGAAGACTAAGATCATCTCTCACCGCCTGCCCAGGTCTCGGCACTTCCACCCACACAGCGGGGCTGCTACACTGCGGTGAGGTGGGGGAGCAGAGAGATGAGATCATCTCTCACCGTCCACCCAGATCTCGGCACCTCTGCCCACACAGCAGGGCTGCTACACTGCGGCGAGGCGGGGGAGCAGAGAGAGGAGGTCATCTCTCACCGCCCGCCCCACACTGGCACGACAGGTGACAAATTATTTTAGTGGCAGGTGGCAAACCATATCTGGTGGCAAAACCCCATCTGGTGGCAGGTGACGTGGCAAGTGGCAATCCACACCTGGTGGCAGGTGACGTGGCAAGTGACAATCCACATCTGGTGGCAGGTGACGTGGCAAGTGGCAATCCACACCTGGTGGCAGGTGACGTGGCAAGTGGCAATCCACATCTGGTGGCAGGTGATGTGGCAATCCACATCTGGTGGCAGGTGATGTGGCAATCCACATCTGGTGGCAGGTGATGTGGCAATCCACACTTGGTGGCAGGTAATGTGGCAATCCACATCTGGTGGCAGGTGACGTGGCAATCCACATCTGGTGGCAGGTGATGTGGCAATCCACATCTGGTGGCAGGTGATGTGGCAATCCACACTTGGTGGCAGGTAATGTGGCAATCCACCTGGTGGCAGGTGACGTGGCAAGTGGCAATCTCCACCTGATGGCAGGTGACGTGGCAAGCGACAATCCACGCCTGGTGGAAGGCGACTTGGCAAGTGACAATCCACATCTGGTTGTAGGTGACGTGGCAAGTGACAAACCGCATCTGGTGGCAGATTCTGCATTATGGTGAGTTGAACTATTTAATTTTATATTACAATGCAATGACAGAATTAATGTGCTTCAATCATCCCACCATCCCCCGCACTCCCCGGGCCTTGGTAACGATTCTATTCCACAACGCCGGCCCTCTGTGCCAAAAAGGTTGGGGACCACTGTACTAAAGGATGTCCCTCTTTCCCATCTAAGAAAGTTGGGCATTGCAATAGAAATATTATACATGGAATATATTTTTAAAAATATAATAACTCCAGCTATTATGATTTAAAAAAAATGATTATTGCTTTGCCTTTTTCCATAATATACAAGTGAATTTCATAGCAAGAGAATGTACTTCCTGTTTTGCATTCACAATGAATGAATCCTCGGGGAGAAACTAATTTAAACTTTTTCAATAATACTGCAGTACATGACTTTTCTAGTTCATTTTACCATTAGAAGAGTATTGCAATGAAGCAATAGTAAACAAATACTACCCTTAGCTCATTGCAGATTGCAAATTTTGTTCCTGTAACCCTCGATCATCTTGTACAGTAAGCGATGTGTTTCAGATTGACTGCTGCTTGTTGTCACTTAATTAGGCATAGCTACATTTGTGCTGGAAATAGGGAACAGATATGACCTTTGCCAGCACACAGTCTTGTTTTGAGAAAGAACAGTATTGCTGCCTAATATTTGTGCGGAGGTAAAATTCATCTTGAGCCGTATGTGCTTTTTCAATGAACCGCTGTGGAATGTCCCTGGAGAGTAAAATAGGACACTTCCCAATAGACTTGTTTGTTCATTAACATACTAAATACATTCCCCCAACATCTGCCTTCTATAAATGCTTTCACATTATTTCCCACCACTTTGTGTAGGAAATGTCAGATGATTTTGAAATGAACACAAATGTGAAGCGCTGTAATGTTCAGGACCAGTTCTGCATATGTTATCATTTCTTTATACCCACTGGAATTATATGGAAAAAATGGATATCAGGAATGGCCACTGCACAGAGAAATGTGAAAATGACAGACTTCGTTTTTCCCCATTACAGATCTGCTAGACACTTGCATGGAGTATTTTTTTTAAGGCTACAGCAGGGGGGTGCAGCAGAAAACTCATTAAATAGAACTAGTTATTATGACTAGACATATGCAAGAATGTAAAGTGTATATAAACACAAAACTAAAACCGGAATATATTGTAGATTGCCAGTCTTTGGTGTGGAGGGTACATTTGTTTTCCTTTTTGCAAGCTTCTTATGCTTTATTTTCACCTTTTAAATCTACGGATTACACACTTGGGCCCGGATTCACAAAGCACTTGCGCCAACGTATTTCAAGATACGCAGCGTAAGTGCAAATATGCGCCGTTGTATCTGTGCGCCGGACCCACAAACTAAGATACACCTAAAAACAGGCTTCAACCCGCCGACGTAACTTGCCTACGCCGGCGTAGCGTAGGCGCACATTTAGGCTGGACGCTCCCATTGTTTAGCCATTCAAATATGCAAATGAGGGAAATACGGCGATTCACGAACGTACGTGCGCCCGACGCAGGCTACGCGATGTGCGCGTAAGTTGTACGTCCGGCGTAAAGTTAAAGCGGGGGTTCACCCTATATAAAAAAAAAATATTTTTTTTTTTCCCTCTAGCATTAAATTCGGCATAGTAGCGCGAGCTACAGTATGCCTGTCTGTATTTTTTTATCCCCGTACTCACTGTTATATCGTACATAGAAGATTCCGGGGAATGGGCGTTCCTATGGAGAGGGAAGGTGATTGACGGCCGGCCCTGGCACGTCACGCTTCTCCGGAAATAGCCGAAATAGGCTTGGCTCTTCACGGCGCCTGCGCATAGCCTGTGCGCAGGCGCCGTGAAGAGCCGAGACCTACTCCGGCTGTCTTCGGGGAGCGTGACGTGCCAGAGCCGGCCGTCAATCACCCTCCCTCTTGCTAGGAACGCCCATTCCCCACGGCAGACGGAATCGTCTATGTACGATATAACCGTGAGTACGGGGATAAAAAAATTAAGACCGGCATAGTGTAGCTCGCGCTACTATGCCGAATTTTATGCTGAAATGTTGTTCTGCAGGGTGAACCACCGCTTTAAGCCCCATAAAGCAGGTGTAACCCAGTAGCAGACATGCAAAGGTCTGCATTAGGGAGCTCAAGCCGGCGTATTTTAGGTTGTTTACGTTGGACGTTGGTCTGGCTGGGCGTAGGTTACGTTCATGGCGTACGCAGTGATCCGGCGTATCTTAGGCAGTTGTTCCGACGTGGTTATGAGAATGCGCAGAGGGATGCGTCCACGTCCTGGCGCATGCGCAATTCGTGATACATATCTGTCTGGCGCTCGGACTATCATTTGCATGGGGTCACACCCCATTTGCATGGCTCACGCCCACTTCCATCTACGCCGACTTACGCCTTCGAAACCCAGCGCAGTTTTGGGAGCAGTGGCTTTGTGAATTCCATGCTTGCCTCTGTGCGCTGTGTCGGCGTAGCGTATTTTATTTGCGCTACGGCGGCGTAATGTGCGCCCGCTCTCTGTGAATCCGGGCCTTGCTCTTCCTGGGTGGCTACGTAACTCCTCTACTGTATCTATGGAGGGAGCTATGTTTGTCACCCTAAGATACTGTCCTCATATAGACTACAAACATGTCTGTATCTTTTAATATCCATTACATGAGATGGAGGACAATTGGTAAATGACATAGCTAGGCACATAGGCGTGCGCACAGCATGTGCCGGGTGTGCCTGGGTACACCCTAATCATCCTGTGCGAACCGATTCCCCCTGCTTCCTCTTTTTCCCTGCAGTGGAGCCAAATCCCTCCTCTCCTCTTAGGAGTGGGCAATGTGCTTGTAAATATTTTATTAACAGGCCCCTTCCTTTTCTGAATGAACACAACGAGTGATGTGTACCGATCGCGCCTGTCTTCATTCTTAACTGAAGCATAGTAAACTATTAGCTAGATTCAGACACATTGGCCTAAACTTGCGGCGGCGTAGCTTAGCGTGTTTAGGCTACGCCGCTGTAAGTTAGCTAGGCAAGTACATGATTCACAATGTACTTGCCTGCTAAGTTACGTCGGCGTAGCCTAAAGCGGGCGGGCGTAAGGGCGCCTAATTCAAATGTGTGTAAGGGGGCGTGTTTTATGTTAATGGGGCTTGACCTTACGTTTTTGAAGTTTTTTTTAACTGCGCATGCGCCGGGCGCCTACATCTCCCAGTGTGCATTGCGGCTAAGTACGCCGCACGGGCCTATTGAATTCGACGTGGACGTAAACGACGTAAATCCCGATTCACGGACGACTTACGCAAACAACGTAAAAAATTCGAATTTTGAAGCGGGAACGGCGGCCATAATTAACATTACTATTCCATCTAGGGCTAAGCTCTAACTTTAGGCGGCCTATCTCTAACGTAAACGGCGTAAATGTACTGCGGCGGCCGGGCGTACGTTCGTGAATCGGCGTATCTACTGATTTGCATATTCTACGCCGACCGCGATGGAAGCGCCACCTAGCGGCCATCCGAAATATTGCAACCTAAGATAGGACGGCGCAAGCCGTCGTATCTTAGATATGTTTAAGTGTATCTCTGTTTGAGAATACACTTAAACATAAGTCGGCGTAGATTCTGAGTTAGGTCGGCTTATCTACTGATAAGCCGGCCTAACTCTTTGTGAATCTACCTATATGTTTACTGCAGGCTATATAGAAAGAGACTAGGGAACCTCTGTCCTCAGTTTCTTTCTCTGTATCAAAAGTAAAACATCAGGGGTCTGTTTAGACCAGGGGTCACAAACTGGTGGCCCTCCAGCTGTTGCAAAACTACAAGTCCCATGAGGCATTGCAAGGCTAACATTTACAAGAATGACTTCCACAGGCATAGGAATGATGGGACTTGTAGTTCAGCAACAGCTGGAGGGCCACCAGTTTGAGACCCCTGGTTTAGACCCTTGATATTTCACCAAAGCCCCATAACGGGGCTGCTAAAAAATAGTAAAAAAAATTATAGTGTAAAAAATAGTAATTAAAAAAAAATGTAAGAGAAAAAAAAATACTGACACCGTCCACTGCTCTGCTGATATACACGCATGTGTGTTTGTGCTCTAGGGTGCACATCCTAATGCAACAGGCTGTGCACACCAAAGGTTAGGAAGGAAGATATCCTTTGGTTCAGCTCACAGTAGGTGACAAGGACATTGCTTTTCTGGCAAGACTAATTGGTATTTTCTGGACACACTCTTTGCTTGAAAAAAAGAAAACTAAGGCAGCCACCACATCAGCAATATTTGATTTTTTTTCCCCAATAAGAGATTTCATTGAATTTTCTGAATAACAATGACAAAGCGAGTCATACAAGAAAGGTAAAACAATATTTGTTGTTGTTCTTACATTTATTCTTACAGTCTAACTCCAGACAAAGCTTTATGTTTTATATATGTAGCGCTACCCCCGGAGGAGCCGCTGATTAGATTTGGGATCGGCGTGTTTAACCACTTCGTTACCGGGCCTATTTTGGCACTGTTCTCCTTTATGTAAAAATCACTATTTTTTTGCTAGAAAATTAATCAGAACCCCCAAACATTATATATATTTTTTTTAGCAGACACCCTAGGGAATAAAATGGCGGTCATTGCAACTTTTTTTCTCGCACGGTATTTGCGCAATAATTTTTCAAACGCCTTTTTTTAGGGAAAAAAACTGTTTCATGAATTAAAAAATAACAAAACAGTAAAGTTAGCCCAATTTTTTTGTATAATGTGAAAGACGATGTTACGCCGAGTAAATAGATACCTAACATGTCACGCTTTAAAATTGCGCACACTCATGGAATGGCGCCAAACTTCGGTACTTAAAAATCTCCATAGGCGACGCTTAAATTTTTTTACAGGTTACTATTTTTGAGTTACAGAGTAGCTCTAGTGATAGAATTGTTGCACACGCTCTAACGCACGCGATGATACCTCACATGTGGGGTTTGAACGGTGTTTACATATGTGGGCGGGACTTGCATGCACGTTCGCTTCTGCACGAGAGCGACCGGGACAGGGGCGTTTTAAATTTTTTTTTTTTATTATTTTATTTTATTTTTTTACTTCATTTTTTTATTTTTACACTTTTTTTGACATTTTTTTTTTTTGATCACTTTTATTCCTATTACAAGGAATGTACACATCCCTTGTAATAGGAATCACTGTGACAGGTCCTCTTTATGGAGAGATGTGGGGTCAATAAGACCCCACATCTCTCCTACAGGCTTACAAGCATGAAATCGGTGAAAAACATTTCACCGATTACATGCCGACAGCCGCGATTGCGGCTTTGTTTACTTCCGGGTACCAGGCGTGACGTCATAACGTCGCGCCCGGCCCTCCGACGGTCATAGAGATGACTGTGACCGTCTGGTCACCAGTCATCTCTATGGTTCAGCAACGCGCGCCGGCCGATTCGCTCTCCGGGCCCCCGATGGCACGGGAGAGCCCGGAGAAGCACCGGGTGGCGGCGGGAGGGGGGGGGGGAACCGCCGCTTTGATCGTTCTTCTGGTGCACAGAATCGCCGGCTGAAGACAGAGATATCTGAATGATGCCTGCAGCTGCAGGCATCATTCAGATATCACCACTCAAAGTCCAGGACGTCCCAGGACGTCCTACGGATCTGAAGTGGTTAAGTTACCTCTATACTGTGTCTAGGGGTGATGATAGTGCTGAGAGCAATAATAGAATGTCCAGGACCGTTGGTTGACGTTTTCCAAATGCTTTATTTTCCCGCTCAAACACGACCAACATGTGAACTTGAGGTAGACAGGATAGGCTGGTGAAGGTCGAGCAACTTCACAGTATCAGGCTATGGATAATAAAGGCAGTCCTGCCCTCTGTAATTTGTATTAGTCTACGTCGCCATTCCAGCCGGAGTGGGTAAAGTGCCCCCTGGACAGACCCCTCTCACAGGCCTGGCAGCCAGAGCGCCACTTAAAGCTTCTGAGAAAGGAAACAAGTCTCTGCCACAGACGTGGCTCTAATTTGGATTTGGATGTCCAGATGAGACCTCTGTCACAGGCCTGGTGCTTGGAAGTTAGGACGGTAGAGCAAATCCTCACAGTATGTCTTTGGGGTCACCGACTGACAGCTTAAATGTGACCTGTCAGTGTCCGGTGCCCAGCTCCCCGGTGGTTCGTTCAAGCCCTGTCGGATGACCTGCCTCCGGGTTCTCCTCAGACCGATCCCCCACCGAACAGCACCCAGCTTGGGATCTTTTCAATAGAAGTGGGGACCCAGTAAGTTACTGGGGCCCCTCTGTAGTATCAGTTTCTCCGGGCTATGAGAGCCCAGAGTCAGGAACTCCGCGTAGCACGTGACCCCGGCCAGGTAGGCCATAGTGGTGGGACCCGTGATGTGCGCACACCCTAAACCAGGAACCCGTGAAGAACCCCGAACAACGGCCTCCGCCACAGAAAATACCCCTCCCCAGCATGCCCCGCAAGGGAAAACTCCTCTAATTGGCCGCTGGGAAGAAGCGTCTCCGCCTGGACCCCTCTGTCGCCACCTGCTGCCCAGAGATGAGACTGCATCTCTGGGGCACAGACTGACCCACAGGACAATCCGGATTTGGCGACAGACAAATTTGTCAAATCAAAGAATGAGAGCAACATAACTCTCTCATTCTCCCACTAAACCTGTACGAAAGTACACAGGCGCTACATACTCCCCCCACTTGAAATTACACTGTCCCCTGTGTCCTAAAGCATTCAAGCCTGAATGCCAGCCTGATATCTGCTAAAAACAGTAAAGAAAAGTAGGAAAAGAAGAAAACATTTGCATAATTTTCAATTTACAAATACTAGTGTCCTAAAACACGGTAGCAAGAATTATGACATTACACAACATTATCACATACACAACCCTATCTATCTATGCTGCCCATTCTCCGACAGTGTTGATAGTAGGTGGGTCCAATAACCTGCATAGGAAATGAAAAAAAAAACATACACACAAAATATATATATACTCTGATATATTAAAAATTCTGCTATTTACAATCTCCAAGATTGGAACTGAAAATGCACGCTTGGGCCCAATTGCAAAATTTCCCTTCCTCCCAGGGAGTTTAACCATAAGTGCTGATTAACCATTTCCTTTACTGTAGTTGCAAGGGATAAAACACAATATGTACATTTCAGTAATAAGAACGTTGCAGAACACTGCCCCTAGCGGTCTGTGCGCTGGTATCACATGACAGTTCAAGTTCAGTGCAAAAGATGTAGCAGCAAGAGGGAAATAAAAAATAAAATATTCCCTTCACTGAGTCCTCTTTCAATGCTGTAAAGAAGTTGGCAAGGTCCCCCTCTAACTGGCTGAACCCACCCCCAGAAGTTCTTCACATGAGCTGTAATGTGGATCCGGAGAGGCAGGGGGAAAGGGGAAACAAAAACACAAACTTGAGTGGGGGCGAGAACCCTTGTCCAGTACTTCTTAAAAAGGAATAGGCCAGATAAAGAATTCCCCATTCTCAGCATTGGCTTAGAGCTGGTCCTAGTTACTGCCAGTTTTGTAATTTGAAAACTGGCGATAATTCTTTAAGAATCTGTTGCTGCCATAGCGACAGGTTCTTAAATTGGCAATAGTAAGAACTGCCTGAATTTGTCTACCGTCTTGGTAACTTCACCTAAACTGGCGCAAATTCTTGCTTGAATTAGGCGCAGGAAGTTTTAAAGGTAAATACCACCAGAGAAGTGATGCAAACACAGAATTCTTCAGACTAAGTTGGTGATCCAGAAAAAAACATGCATTGGATATAGCTAAAACTCCCAGCATGCGTATCTGATTTTTGATTAGTAAATATTTTATACTTCGTTTTAAAAACAGGAGAAATAACTTTTTATTCTAGAGATTAGTATAACATTCATTGTTCCATTTTCCCAAAAAATAACAAATCATAACTAATTGGTCACTATAAGCAACAATTATGTTTTTTTCCTGTCAGTTTTAATAAAGCGGCCTTTACGTAGAGGATCGCCATGACACCCGAAGATCTATCTTTTTCCAAAGGGAGTCAGCACAAGTATTACTTTCATGGCAGATTTCCTTTGAACACAGTTTCAAGTGCTGAAATCGCCTACTAGGGCAGACACAAAGATTAGAATAAGGAATAGCGGCTCAGACAACATTTCAAGCTCTCTACAGACACTTGTATCGGTACTTATTGTGAGATCAAATAATATTTTCTTAATATTCCGAATATTTCTGGTACACACACACACATATGTGGAATAATAATGTTTTTCAGTAACAGTGCATATGTTTTTTTTTGAGTATAATAAGATTTCTTAATATAGAAATCTTCAAGCTTAGTCAACAAAGCAGTGCAAAAAGCCACATTAAAATGTGTAATGTGTTAAAGTGGAGTTCCACCCATTTTTTTTATGTTTGTCTGTGCTGCATGCCCTAATCTCATAGTGTTCAGAATGGACAATTTTTATTTATTTTGTTGCTTGTAAATACCTTTATTTTGTAGTCCTTCATTACTTCCTCCTCCTTATTAGCCTAGGCTATTAAGTCACAAGGCTATTCGCAAGGGTTTCTGGGATAGGCATCATGTATCCCAGTAGTCCTTGCAAATAGCCCATTTGCATAGAGAAGGGGCGGCAACTTCCTCTGACACTCCCGTTGCTATGGAACCCTGACTGAAACCTATTACATCGCTTGTGCAGCACTGGGAATGTGCGAGATCTGCAAGGCTGAAATCCAGGAAGTCATACAGTCTGGCTTCATGATGCCCACACTTAAGATGGCCACGGTCTATTTCTAGATTATACACGAACGAAATGCTCTAACAACCTAACAAAACAGACCTTAGTTTACAGACTAACTTTACTAGACTACATTAAGCTTGTGTATTACAGGGGTATTTATATTTAAAAAGTGAAATTGTGGGTGGAACTTCCCTTTAAAAACCATTAAAATGGAACTTGCATACCAAAATAAAAGTCTGCTTTTTGCAAGCCATTTAAAATGCCATTTGTAAAGAGAGATGGACTGGAAAATGAAATTAGTTACCTTGGCCTCAGCTTCCCATGCTTTTGGGAGACATGGATGATGTCACCGTGCCTTCCCGCATGGTTTAAATTTCAAAGTCCTGTAAAGATGCACTTCAACCCATTTGCAATTGCTCATTCTCATGGGATTTCGAACACATAGATATCCCAGGAGGCAGTCACCCTTGCCTCCTGGAAGTTTCACAGGGTGGGCACAATGGGCCTAAGATGATTCATTTTAGTGATCTGCTATTTTATACATGGCTTTATAAAGTGTTGGGGGATAGGAGGCAGGGGATCTGCAAGAACATGTACCTTATATTTGACACGGAAGGCCCATGGTCAGTATGGGTCACTGGTTGAATAATTGGCTTATTTGGGGATAGCAGACTCCAATGTAGAAACTTATCAGTTAACTTATCTCAAAAAGTACAGAGCTGGGCAGATAAAATGGTTGCTTTTACTTTTTCATTTCTGATCATCTTTGCTTTGTTAAAAAAGAAACACTAAATTCATTTATTTTTTTTGTAAAATAACAAACTTATTATACTTACCTCTATTGTGCAGCTCGTTTTGCACAGAGTGTCCCCGAACCTGGTCTTCTGGGGTCCCTCGGCGGCTGTCTCGGCTCCTCCTCGCAAGAGCTTTCCACCTTCATGCAAGCGAGCTCCCATGGTGGAAAGCTTTTGCGGGCGCGCTCCCGTGATATAGCGGCGGGCGTAGCTGCCGACTGTATCACTCGGCCCCGCCCCCCGGCGCGCTGCATCATCAGATGTGATTCACAGCAGCGCCAGCCAATGGCTGCACTGCTATCAATTCGTCCAGCCTAGCCAATCAACGGCCAGGTTGGGAACCGAAGAGGATCACGGGGACGTGCGCGGGACTTTCGAAGGGGTGAGGTAAGTAAAACGGGGGTTCAAGGGGGGGGCGGTACCGTCGGATGTTTTTTTACCTTATTGCATAGGATGCCTGTTTTTAGGCGCATATTAGTTTGCACTTACGTCGGCGTAACTTGTTATACGTCGGCGTAAGTGCTTTGTGAATCTGGGCCATAGACTTTTACCAGAGTTTAGGAGCAGCACATTTTAGAGGCAATCAAAGCAGAAGAATCATGTTCAGGAGAGGATCTCCTCACCAAAAAGACAAAACCATCTAATGGAAAAGAGACAACCGGGGCAGGGAGCCCATATATAATTATACAATGTTAGTACAGTGATATCCCCTGCTGAGCTATTATGTTCTGACAGGGGCACCCCCCCCCCCAACAGAACACAGCGGTCAGCACTCTCAGCCATTGGATACCGATCGGAAGACCTTTTTTGGTCATGCTCCTCTATAGAAGCCGGATTCTATTTTGTCAGACCAGCTGCTGTACACATGGGCTGAATGTTGGCCGGTTTCTATTGAACTGGCTGTTGCCCGATACCAAGTAAAGTATGGGAGTTTGTGTGAAAAGCCCCAGTCAACTGCTGTCCCTGTGCTCTGCCCTTGTGATAACAAGTTATCTGTACCAATGTCTTCTGATAGGAAGGTTTTAATTTTGGCTCCTAAGTTCAAAAAGTGAACATCAGTGCTATGGTTGTGTCAGGCATTACATTGCCTAGTGTTCACTGATACCTCTCATTCCTCCCCTCTCCAAGACATGATATAGAAGTGCTTCTCCTTTCAGTCTCAGGTTCAGCGTTTGTATGTTTTAACATGAACATTTGAGCTACATTGTAATCCCCATTCTAAAAACAATGGAGCACGTTAAATAAAAGCATGTTTTCTTTACTGCTGTAATCTGAACTGAAAGTATTGTTGTTAAATCAATGACCTTATAAAGTTAAAGGTGGTGTACTCATGTGTGTATTTCGCTGTATGGTAAGTAAACAGTATGGAGATCAGATGAACAACTACATTCAACATTGTAAATTCTCAATAACCTGAGAACGGAAGTATGTGATGTTCCATATCACTTTCATTATAACAAATAACAGACCAATTTATAGAGGTAAATCTATAGCATACAGTCATTTCTGGCACTGCCTAAACCTTACGACCCAGTTGTGTTTAGAATACTCAGGCCAAACTGCCTTTATAATGTAAGCAAAATAAACGTTATAGTTATTCAAAGCGCTGAAAGTACACAGAAAACCAGTCTTTGAATTAAATCTCCAGCATTTGTTCTCATAACAAGTGATTTTGGTAAGTGAAACTTGAACAGTTATATCTCCATTACAAGAGTAAAACGTACTGCAAACAGAATATGATGTATAATAAATACATGACATATATTGGAATGGTCCGTTTCTGAAGGTACATTGATCACACTAGTCAAACTAAATTTGTTTGTACCTGAAGCTAAAATATTTGAGGCACACTATTCTCACATGATCCAATGAAAACAAATATAGGTCTCCAAGACATACAAAACCATTACGTGGAATAAATAATGACAAGGTATTGTTTATTTGTGCATTTGATTGAGTTAAAGAAAATTTGGCACTACTTTTCCTGGGTAAATCCCACAGTGATCATATTCAACACTAACTACCATATATCCAGCTCACAAATTATATAGAATTCTCTTGTTTCAGTTCTATATTTTATTCCAAAGGGTTTTAAAATCTTAAAGGGAATGTATAGTATTTTTTTTCCCCCCCTTGTATAATAGATGCGCTTGGTGTCATCACTGTATAAACTGTATGTAGCATCATCTACATACAATATACTGTATAGTGCTGTGTTCCAGCAGTGGCATGGAGATTTAGGCCCAGATTCTCAAAGGAGATACGACGGCGCATCTCCAGATACACCGTCGTATCTCTGCCTAGCGCCGTCGTATCTATGCCACTAATTCTTAGAATCAGTTACGCATAGATATCCATTAGATCCGACAGGCGTAAGTCTCTTACACCGTCGGATCGTAACTGCAATTTTTTTTCCCCCGCTAGGTGGCGCTTCCGTCGATTTCCGTGTCGAGTATGCAAATTAGCTAGATACGCAAATTCCCGAACGTACGCGGGGCCGACGCGGTAAAGTTACGACATTTACGTTAGGCTTTTCTCTGCGTAAAGTTGCCCCTGGGTCTATGAGGCGCAGTCAATGTTAAGTATGGCTGTCGTTCCCGCGTCGAAAATTTAAAAAGTTATGTCGTTTGCGTAAGTCTTTCTTCCGTGAATGGTGCTGGACGTAATTTACATCCACGTCAAAACCAATGACGTCCTTGCGACGTCATTTAGAGCAATGCACGCCGGGAAATTCTAGGGACGGCGCATGCGCAGTTCGTTCGGTGCGGGGACGCGCTTCATTTAAATGAAACACGCCCCCTACCCGCCGAATTTCAATTCCGCCGGGTGATTTACGATACGCCGCCGCAACTTTACAGGCAAGTGCTTTGTTAAATAAAGCACTTGCCTGAAAAACTTGCGGCGGCGTAACGTAAATCAGATACGTTACGCCCGCCCATTTTTACGCCGATCTACGAGAATCTGGCCCAAAGCATCTGCTGCCAGAACAAAATGGAGTTGGCCTGAGCACTGCTCAGCCATTCACAGGAAGTCTTCTATTTTATCAATTAATACAAGTCTAACTCTGACTGGCAGAGTTGTGATATCATCTGCCCCCCTCGCCACCTCAGCCAATCAATAAAAATACAGGGGCCTCTGTAAATGGCTGAGCAGCACTCAGTCCAACTCGATTTTGTTCCATCAACAGACTGGAAGTCCTCATACTGCTGATACTGTATGTAGCAAATGTACACAGCACTGATAGCAGGTGCATCTATTAGTAAAGAAAATAGTTTGAATAGTCCAAACTATTTAAAATGAAAGTAAATATAGAGATAGATCTTAGTGATATAAATAAATATTTAAAACTGAACGCCAGGAACAAAAATCTTCATTTAAATATATACCTTAAAGCAGTGATGGCGAACCTTGGCACCCCAGATGTTTTGGAACTACATTTCCCATGATGCTCAACTACACTGAAGACTGTATGAGCATCATGGGAAATGTAGTTCCAAAACATCTGGGGTGCCAAGGTTCGCCATCACTGCCTTAAAGTATCACTAAAGGAAAAACTTTTTTCTTTTTTTTTCTTTTAGATAGGGTGGAAAGGGCTTAGAATACCTAGCATGATTTTATTGCGGTCTGTGCCCTTTTTAGGCCCCTTTTGCACCCGATCTCGCCCGTTTCCGCATTCCTCCGATTCTGCAGATGGAGGAAAACCCTATTTTTCCTTCCATCTGCGGATCAGATCGGGTGAACATGGACAGACGGTCCATGTTCATCCGATCCCCCCATAGGGGAGAGCGGAGAAAAGACAGGGCGGTCCCTGCACAGTGTGCAGGGACCACCCTGTCATCCGTCGGCTCAGCGGGGATCGAAGGAGCGATCCCCACTGAGCAAGCGGAGGTTCACGGGGCGGATCATTACTGATCCGCCCAGTGTGAAAGGGCCCTTAGGAGGATTCACTCTCGCTATGGGGTTGATTTACTAAAACTGGAGAGTGCACAATCTGGTGCAGCTGTGCATGAAAGCCAATCAGCTTCTAATTTATCAATTAAGCTTTAACCAAAAGAACTGGAAGCTGATTGGTTTCTGTGCACAGCTGCACCAGATTGTGCACCATCCAGTTTTAGTAAATCAACCCCATAGAGAGAGTGAATCCTCCTAAAAATTATGACAGGTGTTCTAAGTTTGCACTGTCCAGTTTTAGAAAATCAACCCCTATTTGTCCTGAGATATACAAGAGGCGGGACTTTAAATGTGCCAGAACAAATATACAACTTATTTAGAAAGATATACATTTTTATTAAATATAATTTTCTTTAAAATGACAATGAATATTCAAAAACATATAATTCAGACAACAGTGCAGCCACTTCTGCTATACATGTTTCACCCAAAAGCACTTCCTCAGGAGACTTAAAAGTGCTGCATAAAGTGGATACTATGAAAGAAACAAATAATTGTGAATATTAGCGTTAAATTGTATTGTGACAACAACGTCATAATAGAGACACAGCATTTAGCTAAACATGATTACATAAAATCATCAAATACCAAACTGAGAATAGAGGCCTATCGGATGCTTTAAAATAAAATACTTGGATCAATTGAATATGGCAATTCCTCTAGCGCCTAGGTCAGAGGGGCAAGTTGTAACCATAGGGAGAAGAAAAAATTCTGAAATATATGGAACAAAAGAATATTTATACAATTAAGTATGTAAATATTTCTGTCTGACAAGAGATAATTCATGTTATCCATAGGTAAAAAAGTTTTACCTTATTCAAATAGATTTCATAGTATAACCAATTATTCACTAATTTCCCTGAAAAGAGTAATTTGCTGCTGGGACTTAGAAGGAGAGAAACAGCAGATGGTGTTTCTTGATGACAAGGAACACCCAATATAGAGCATATATTGGTGCTGTTAACCATTATCATTGGAAGTAAAACGGAATTTCAAATTTTGGATTGACATCAGAATAGAAAATGTGGGGATATCTTCCAACAGAGACACTATTTCTGGTGACCTGGGCAAAAAAACAAGGATTCCCCCAGTTTAGAGGAATTTTCTCTCACTTCCTATTATTGCTATTATTATTGCAGGAAGTGAAAGAAAATCTCTCCAATGGGACACAGATGTCAAAAATAAACTTTACAGGAGTTTAAGCCCTCCCTTACACTATCCAAAATGTAAAAAGAAATTCTACTTTAATTGCAAAAAAGGATAAAAATCCACTATGTATTCATCAAATTCCTTGCAAACTCAGTCATCACTTTTCTAAATATAATATTATATCACACCTGCACTGATTGTGTGTGTGCAATTAACAAAACTTTAACAAAAACAAAAAGCTGCTGTCATTCAGACATATAGGGCCAGATCCACGAAGCAGTTAACGCTGGCGTATTTATTGATACGCCGCGTAACTGCTAGGTTGCTCCGGCGTATCTTTGTTTTGTATCCACAAAACAAGATACGCCTGAAGCTGGGCTAGATCCGACTGGCGTACGTCTTAGTACGCCGTCGGATCTAAGGTGCATATTTACGCTGGCCGCTAGGTTGCGCTTCCGTCTATTTCCGCGTTGATTATGCAGATTAGCTAGATACGCGAATCCACAAACGTACGCCCGGCGCATTTTTTTACGTTGTTTCCGTAAGGTAACGTTACCCCTGCTATATGAGGCATAGCCAATGTTAAGTATGGACGTCGGGCCAGCGTAAAATTTTCCGTTGTGTACGTCATTTGCGTAAGACGTTTGCGAATAGGGCTTTGCGTAGAATGACGTTCACGTCGAAAGCATTGGCTTGTTGCGGGTTAATTTGGAGCAGGCGCACTGGGATACCCCCACGGACGGCGCATGCGTCGTTCAGAAAAAACATAATTTACGTCAGGTCAAGACGTATTAACATAAAACACGCCCCCATCTCATCCATTTGAATTGCGCGCCCTTACGCCGACACAGTTACACTACCCCGCCGTAACTTACGCGCAAATTCTTTGTGGATACAGGAAATACGCTGTAAGTTAGGGCTCTGATACACTACAACGGACGTAAAGAAGCGCCGAGGTACGTGGATCTGGCCCATAATGTCCTGATCATACAAGCAAGTCCCTTTCTTCGGAAGACAGCAATAGAGGCCCCAAATACTATGTTAGTCGCTCCAAAGGACTCAAGGGAAGCTCCAAAATTACCAGTGTTTGGCTTTCCAAGAGACTGAGCCACCAAAAAAATAACTGACACCAAATAGGGAAAATTACCATACCATCCAATGGGGCCTTTCTGTTAATTGTTTTATTTCCTGGTCTAGATTTTTATTTGGTGCAAGTAAATGCAGTCGACTGCTAAGGCTCGGTTCACATATATGCGAATCGGATGTATTTTGAATGGCACCTATAACATGTGAAGCGGCAGCCTTCTAAAAGCAGCCAGTTCACACATGTGCAGGGCGGCCACAGCCCGGTGTTGACTACTTCCCGACCAGCCCCCTCAGTTATACTAAGGCAGGTTGGCTCACCTGCGCGAATCGCCATAGGTGTACGTTGGGCTTGTATGTGGCCTTCAGTGGGCGCGCGTGCACGCTGATCGGCCAGCGGGGGAGCCAATCAGCAGGCCGGTCCCTGCAGAGACAGAATGGGGATCTGCCAAAGTAAACAAGGCAGATCTCCATTCTCTCAGGGGATGACACTGAGATCTGTCTTTTTGCTATGCAGGAAGACGCTAAAAATCACAGGTCACCGCCATTACTAGTAAAAAAATAAAAATAATTATTAATTCCATCAATCTATCCCCTATTTTGTAGACGCTATAACTTTTGGGCAAACCAATCAATATACACTTATTGTTTTCTGGTTTTTTTTTAACCAGAAATATGTAGCAGAATAAAAATTGGCCTAAATTGATGATGAAATTGGATTTTTCTTTTTTTTATTGTTATGTTTTATAGCAGAATATAAAAATTATATATTTTTTTTCAAAATTGCCGGTCTTTTTTTGTTTATAGCACAAAAAATAAAAAACCCCAGAGGTGTTCAAATACCACCAAAAGAAAGCTTTATTTGTAGGAAAAAAAGGACATACATTTTATTAGGGTACAGCGTTCGCACGACCGCGCAATTGCCAGCTAAAGTAACACAGTGCAGTATTGCAAAAAATAGCCTGGTCATTAACCTCCCTGGCGGTATGATTCTGTCTGGAATTACGTACCAAAAGCGGTACAATTATTTTGCAAGGAAATTTGGAGTTTTATACTGTAGGCCTGTAATTTTTAGAAATAACTCACTTAAATCTGACCAAGCAAGAGTCTTGTAGGCATCCCGGGTATGATTTTTTTTTAAAAACAAAATTATAAATTATAATATAATAAATAATTATAAATAATTATAACAAATAATAATATAATTATAATAAAAATTATTCAATAATGTAATCAACTCAAAATCACTGAAATTTGCTCAGTTGCAGAATTGTTGCTGTCATTTTTTTTTTTTTTTATGACGAATTTCCCCGCAAATCGCTATCGCACAATTCCGCAAGTGATTATAATTTATTATCGCTGTTTTCTAGCTGATCTAAAACCATTTTTGACATAAAGGGACACTTTTGGACAATCTACAGTTTTTAGGCAGAAAGAAATTTTTTTATTATATAAAAGTACATGTAGGGCACTGGGCAGACCACTAGGGACAAGGGGGGGGTGTATTTTTTACATACAGTACTGTAATCTATAAGATTACAGTATACTGTATGTAAAGTGTTTGTTTACTTTTTTGAATTTGGCGCCGTTCTCCGCTCCCGTGCGTCGTAACGTTGCAGGGAACGGAGATCAGCGGCACACGGAGACACTGTGAATCGAGCGAGGAGGTCCCGCTCGCTCACACAGCGGGGTGGCATCGCTGGATCCAGGGACAAGGTAAGTAACTTGCCTGTGGATCCAGCGAGAAGGTAAGCCGCGCCGCTGCACACTCTGCACGTCCACCCCGAGCGTGACTCGGGGGTACCGATCTTAACATGAAAAACCAACCCCGAGTCACGCTCGGGTTTACCGCCAAGGGGGTTAAGGGGGTAAATCCTTCCAGGGCTAAAGTGGTTACAAAGAGTCCTGGGCGATTTTGGGTATGGTTCAGGTGTGATTTCAGGTACAAATTCGCACTTGAATCACACTTGAACCGGTAAACAATACTCGCGTTACATGTGCTATTTTTAGCGCTAAAATGCGTGAAAAGCGCCCCAGTGTGAAAGGGGTCTCTGCCTCGCTCACAAAAGCACACAAGGAAACGCTCCTTAATACCTATGCGAGAAAATAAAACACTACACCCCTAGTCGCGCCCTCCGGTCAACTAACCAAAATCTCCTTCACCCCCCCAAGACCCGCTACAAATCTATAGGAGAATGAAGATTTGCAGTCAAAGGACCACGGCTATGGAACGCTCTACCCACGGACATCCGCATGGAAGAAACCATCGGGTCTTCAGGAAAAAACTTAAGACCCACCTCTTCTGAAGACACAGGATGGCACTGGATGCAAAAAGCACCTTGAGGCAATTTAGTTCACATTTGTAGCGCTATACAAGTTCCTCACTCACTCACTCTTATTGTGAATTGTCTGAATATTGGAATACAATTGGTTTAGTGCTGGTTCACACTAGTGTGCCTTCCTATGTGACCTGGGTGGCCCAGAGTCATATGACAAGGGAATTTTTTCCATTGGTGCCCATTCTAATCAATGCAGCTCAGAATGGTGCAATTTTAGGTTCCTGCACTACTTTGGTGCAATTTACAGTGGGACTTGGCCCCACATATGCAAAGTCAAATTAATGTCACACCACATAATTTCACTGTAAATCACATCAAAGTTGCATCACAGTAGTGTGAACCGTGCCTTACGGTAAAGTTATAACCTATAAAAATCCAGATATATATTGTCAGTGTATTATAAAGGTAATTCTGAAACAGTTCTGCAGGTTATTCAGGGGGTGTGAAAATTCGGTTTTTGAATGGGATATCAGAGGTTTTGTCAAAGTTAATAAAACATTCATAGTCATAAACTCATATCATAGAAAAATCTGAATAACTTTTTTTTTTAGTGATTAATACTAAAAGATAAAGGATTTTGGGAAAACTGCCTTGCTCCAGGATCCCTGGCTCTTCCAAAAAGCTTGTGGCCAGACAAGACTTTTTATTGTATTTCAATGAAATTTTTAATGACCTCTGAATTTCTATGAGTCAATGCTGAATCAACAATTAACTTAAAGTCGACCTAGCCTCCTGATATTTTTATGTTACGTGCCTATCCACTAAAGCTGGGTACACACAATCTAATTATTGTTTGATTCAGCAGGACCAGCCTGTCTCATCTGACCTGCACTAGCAGCCAATAGATGTGAGCGTTGTTCAGTGTGTTCTGGCCCGGGAGGATCAGGGCCCCTGTCAGGCACAAACGCACAGCGGAGGAGATTGCTGCACTAACATCACTTGTGTTAGTATGGAAATCTGTCAGTTTTTTTTTACTTTTCAGCCTGCTGTGTTGAAATAAAAAAAAAAGACTAATTAGTGGCACCCCTACCGCACCAGCGCACTACTGATAGCATTGTGTATAAGTCCTGGGGGCCACAGAGCACTGGTAGGCCTGCTTACTAGGGATGAGCTTCGTGTTCGAGACGAACCCATGCTCGACTCGAACATCGTATGTTCGACCATTCATCGAAATACGAACGTTACGGGCCGGGTAACTTTGCACCAGACTTGCACAGGTCAGCTGGAAAGCAGCTACAGCAGCACCGTTACAGACGAGCTAAGCAACAACACTTGCAGGACAACACATCTGTATGCCAACATGCCAGGGGCAGCCGTGGTCATAGCACTACTGCGTCTACGTGCACGTAGGAGGGCACGGGAGAGGATATTCCGCACACGCATTGATGTCTTTGGCATGGGTGAATCAGAGGTGTATCGCATCTTCATATTCAGCCCTGATGCCATCCTGGAATTAGCCACAACCCTGCATGATGACATCACCAGCAAGACACAACATGTACATGCAGTGCAGCCACTGGTCAAGGTACTGGCAACACTGCATTTCCTTGCAAGTGGATCTTTTCAAAGAACAAGTGGAGTGGTGGCTGGGATGTCACAATCCACCATGAGCAGATGTGTGCACCAGGTAGTCCCCGCAATCCTCAGACGCATGTCCCACTACATCATCAGACCCACCCATGAGCATCTGCGGCAGAAGGCAATGGCGGATTTCTTCAGAATTGCAGGATTCCCATGCACCGTGGGGGCCATTGAATGCACACATGTGGAACTACGGCCCCCCAAGCCAGAGAGCACATATACCGCAATCGGAAGCATTGGCATTCCATCAACGTACAGGTGATAGCTGATGCCCAATGCCTCATATGGCGCGTCCGTGCCAAACACCCAGGGTCCAGCCACGACAGCTACATATACCGTCAAAGCAACATCCCAACAGAATTCGAACAGAACATGTACGGGAACAGCTGGCTGGTTGGTGAGTGACATGGGAGTCAGGCATGACTGTCTGACCCCATGATGCAGACATCACGAGGGGCACATGCACGACTAACATCCTCCTGTCTTTTCCCTTCAAGGTGACTCTGCATATGCACTTGGGCCCCATCTCCTGACTATATTCCAGAATCCCCAAACCAGAGGAGAGAGAAAATACAATGCTGCACACATACGTACCCGTGCAGTGGTGGAACGCACATTTGGCATCCTGAAGTCCCGTTTCCGATGCCTGGATAAGTCCGGGGGACCCTGTTGTATTCCCCAAACTTTGTGTGCCAGATCATTGGTGAATGTTGCATGCTACACAACTTCGCCGAGAGAAAGGGCCTGGAGATTGACATATGTGATGACCTGACCCCCGAACCCCAAAGTCGCCCCCTAACCGAGGCTACCCCGTCTGCTGAGGGAACAGCAGTCAGGAGATGCCTTGTGGTAGGCTTCTTTGCACGTTAAACACACACATTCATCATGGCACAAGGAGAATGCATGCATGCACACCACTGTGGTCCCTAGCTCACACACACCACATCCACATCACATTGGATTAGCCCAAGTCCACCATGCAGGACTTGGGAGCAGCAACGCCACGCCAAGGCCCCAATTATGTCGCTGTCCATTCATACCACATTCACACGGTTGTGGGGATAACTTCTCCCCAATGACTGAGGATGACACCCCTTTGCCGGCAGGAATGTCACCCCCACATTCGCACACCAGTCACACTGTAGCCTGCACTACTCCCCGTGTGCAGGAATTAGAAAAAAAAAAAGACAACTCATAACCTGAGTTTAAATAAAAATAAACACTCATCACCTGAGTATACAAATAAAACAAAAAACTCATCATTTGAGCATACCTGGCAGCCAGGATGTCACTCGGAGCACTGGAAGAAGAACAAGTCTCTGCCACAGACCTGGTGCAAATGAATATCGGGAAAGAACCTCTGCCACAGGCCCTTCCCCCGTACGTAGGATTATGAAGTGAATCTTCTCCAGTAATTTTAGTGCCTGAATCTCCCTCAGGTAGTCTTCTTGCTTTTGGGTCACCGACTGATATCGGATTGTCTAGGCCCTGTTGGATCGCCTGCCTCCGGGCTCACCTCAGACTGACTCCCCACCGAACAGCACAACTCGCTTGGGATCTTCCTCACATAAATTGGGGACCCAGTCGATCACTGGAGCCCCTTTACAGCTTCAGTTGCTCCGGGCCAACATGGCCCAGAACTGGGAACACCGCGTAGCACGTGTGCCCCGGCCTGGTAGGCCATATCGCCGGGGCCCGTGATGTGCGCACACCCTGAAGCTGGGTGCCGCACCTGGAACAAGCACCAGAAAACGAACCCCACAAAATGGCGTCCGCTCAAGAAGTACCCTTCCCCAGCATGCCCCGCGAGGGAAAACCCCTCCCGATTGACTGCTGGCAAGAGGCGCGTCTGACTGAACTCCACTGCTGCCACCTGTCGCCCAGAGGTGGAAAGGTAACTCTGGAACACAGAATAAACCAACAGTACAGCCCAGCAAGAGTAGAGGCCCAATTTACATGAATTAGCTGGATGAGAGTAAACTAACTTTCTCATCCCCCTCTAAATTTAAGATAGCACCTGGACTGAAAGTGCACAGGCGCTACACTATTATGAAAATTTAAAATCATATATTAATTTCCACATTGTATTTCAAATACTTCTAGCCTACTCTTATTACTGTGAATGAACTTGAAGTTTGTAAACTTACATTGTGATGATCCCCACACATTTTCTTCCTTGAATTCACTATGCTCTGTGGGTGAGCACTGCTGTGTCACACATTTCACAGAGCCTGTCTTCTGAACTTCAGAGGTGCTGGGATAATGAGTTTCAGGAGGAGTCAGTACAGGAATCACTGCTTGCAGGCAGCAAGTTCCATTGGATATGTAGAAAGTACACAGCAGAGGAGGAGCTGCAAAGCATGCAGGGAAACATGGAAGTAGTGGAAAGAAATGGCCAGCAGATAGGCAGAACTCACAATATGAAAGGAGATTTTACAAGTAAGCTACAGTAAAATGAAAGTGTATGCTGTGACTTTAGAACTACTTTAATATCTATGTAGTAAAAAGCCATGACCCTAAACATGAGCAGGAATAAAACGTATACTTAATTTTTTGGTATTGCAGTTGCTTCATTCCACGTGCTGGACATCTGACCCAAAAAAAGACCTTAGCTGTCTGGTCTAAGGGTATGTCCCAGGATTCTGGATCTGTCCTGACAGATTCCTCTGTTTTACAGTACCGTAATTCCAGCTCATGCCTGTGGCCCTATTTTGATGAGCTAGTGGATATTTTACATCAAGTATCCATAATAAGCCTCTTTTAACCACTTCCAGACCTTAGGTGTTTTTCAGATTTGGTGTTTGCAAGACTAAAACAGTTTTTTCTGCTAGAAAATTACTTAAAACCCCCAAACATTATATATATTTTTTTTCTAACACCCTAGAGAATAAAATAGTGGTCATTCCAATACTTTTTGTCACACCATATTTGCGCAGCGGTCTTACAAGCGCACTTTTTTTGGAAAAAATTCACTTTTTTGAATTAAAAAATACGACAACAATAAATTTGGCCCAATTTTTTTATATATTGTGAAAGATAATGTTACGCCGAGTAAAATGATGCCCAACATGTCACGCTTAAAAATTGCGCCCGCTCGTGGCATGGCGTCAAACTTTAACCCTTAAAAATCTCGATAGGCGATGTTTAAAAAATTCTAGAGATTGCATTTTTTGAGCTACAGAGTAGCTCCAGGGCTATAATTATTGCTCTCGCTCTAACGATCGCGGCGATACCTCACTTGTGTGATTTGAACACCGTTTTCATATGTGGGCGCTACTCGCGTATGCGTTCGCTTCTGCGCGCGAGCTCGTCGGGACGGGGCGCTTTAAACATTTTTTTTTTGTTTTCTTATTTATTTTTATTTATTTTATTATTTTTTACACTGAAAAAAAAAAAATTATAATTTGATCACTTTTATTCCTATTACAAGGAATGTAAACATCCCTTGTAATAGAAAAAAGCATGACAGGTCCTCTTAAATATGAGATCTGGGGTCAAAAAGACCTCAGATCTCATATTTGGGCCTAAATGCAAAAAAAAAAAAAAAATGTCATTTTTTCAAATGACCAAAAAAAAAATTTGTCTGTTTAAGAGGCTGGGCGGGACTGACGTTTTGACGTCACTTCCGCCCAGCCGAGCTATGGGGATGGGCGAAGGAGATTTTTCCTTCAGTCTCGTCCCCGCTCACCAGCCGACAGCACCTGATCGCCTCCGCCGCTACCGACGGCTACGGTAAGCGGCGGAGGGCGCGGGAGAGACCGGCGGGAGGGGGGGGGGGCCCTCTCCCGCCACCGATAACGGCGATCTCGCGGCGAATCCGCCGCGGAGACCACCATTATCGGATTCCAGACCGCGCACCCTAAAGATCGATACCTCGGTTGTGGCAGAAGCTGCTGCCGTTACCGAGATATCAATCTTTAAAAACAGGACGTACATCGTTGTGCGCAGGTCTGGAAGTGGTTAAGTTCATATGTGAATAACTGTCTCAACTGTTGGACGGTGGAGCATCAGTGCCTCTTGTGTATATTTTTTTAAATGAAGCAGCTTTTTAGCGAGTTCCTTGGCTTCATTAAGGAAGTCGCTGAAAGGAAGAGTACCACTTTGTTCTAGTATAAAAAAAGGCAAATTCTCCATCTAGGAAGCTTTCTGCTCCCAAGGCTAAAAAAGTCCTCAAAGTCTAAGGCCTCGTACACAAGACCGTTTTCCTCGACAAAATCCATCAAGAAAATTTGTGGCAGAGCTGTTTTGCCGAGGAAAACAGTCGTGTGTATGTTTTTCGTCGAGAAAACTGTCGTGGATCTCAATTTCTAAATTTCTACGTTGTGTTTCTCGTCGGGCTGGTTTACGACGAGAAACACGTCCGTGTGTATGCTTAGAAACCCGCGCATGCTCAGAATAAAGTATGAGATGGGAGCGCACCTTCGGTAAAAGTAGCGTTCATAATGGAGATAGCACATTCGTCACGCTGTAACAGACTGAAAAGCGTGAATCGTCTCTCACCAAATGAGATTAGCAAAAGCAGCCCCAAGGGTGGCGCCAATGGAATAGAACTTCCCCTTTATAGTGCCGTCGTACGTGTTGTACGTCACCGCGTTTGAGAACGACAAGATTTTGTCTTGACAGTGTGTACGCAAACAAAGCTTGTCAAGATTCTCGACAAGCCTGACAAGAAACTCGTCGAGGAAAACAATGTTTCTTTTACGACGAGATTCTCGGTCGTGTGTACGAGGCCTAGGGGAAAGCCTGGACCCTCAGGTTCTCCAGGTCCCAGAAAAAGTGCTCCTCACAGTGGGGGTTTCTGGATATTGGTTGTAAACGGGAATTTCAGACTCTGCCTCCAGGCAGGTTCAGTTCGACACAGGTGTGGCAAATATGCTTGAAGTTAATGAGAGCAGAATTTTACATATCAGTAATGAACATTTACTGGGCTAACAGGCAAGGGATATTTAGAAAAGGCATGGGGAGCTGGACAGTGGTCTGGAAGACAGGTACCAGGTTTTTTTTATCACTCAATGTGAATGTCTTTTCAGGCAGCCTAAATGGCAAAATTGAAGATACAAAAACCTTTTGAGTTACCTGCTTAGGGATTGGCTTAAAGCTGTACGTGGTTGCACAGAACATTATGATTCTCAGGGACAGCACCAGCAATACCATATTGTGGCACATAAATTGCACGCTTAAGTAACTTGCTAATTTTACATTATTCATTGACTTACATACAGCACCGACAAACCAATATAGTTGAGTTCCATAAGAAAAGGGCTTTAATAATTAGCTTCTTCTTGTTCAATATATTTTATTGACGTTTATAAAACAAGATATAAAGTGCAAATCACCATGTGTATAGATTATGTTTACAAGATTACATAGCTGGAAGGGCCATATTTGGAGAGGTGTAGGTCGAAAAGCCAATAGCCTGATTAATAAGGCTGGAATGTATACATGGATTAAGTCAAAATATTGTTAGTCAAAAGTAAAGCATTATCAGAAAAATAATCTCTAAAGGAGGTGACTAAAGTATATTCACATCCATGTATTTATGGACCTGGCTTTGTGCACTGGTGCACAGTAATGTTGAAACAGGAAGGGGCCATCCCCAAACTGTTCCCACATAGTTGGCAACATGAAATTGGCCAAAATGTCTTGGTATGCTGGCGTCTTTAGAGTTCCCTTCACTGGAACTAAGGGGCAAATCCCAACCCCTATAAAACAACCCCACACCATAACCTCCCCTCCACCAAATGATTTGGACCAGTGCACAAAACAAGGTCCATAAAAACATGGATGAGGGAGTTTTTGGGTGGAGGACCTTCTCGTCCAACATCAGTGCCTGACCTTACAAATGGGCTTCTGGAAGAATGGTCAAACACTCCCATAGACTTACTCCTAAACCTTGTGGACAACCTTCCCAGAAGAGTTGAAGCTATTATAGCTACAATGAGGGGGCCAACTCAATATTGAACCCTATGGACTCAGGCCCCGTACACACGTCCGAGGAACTCGACGGGCAAAACTCATCGTTTTGCTCGTCGAGTTCTGTGTGAAGCCGCCGAGGATCTCGGTGAGCCAACTTTCCTCATTGAACAACGAGGAAATAGAGAACATGTTCTCTATTTGGCTCGACGAAGAACTCGTCGGCTTCCTCAGCCGAAAGTGTACACACGGCCGGGTTTCTCGGCAGAATTCAGCTCCGGCCGAGTTTCTGGCTGAATTCTGCCGAGAAACTCGGTCGTGTGTACGGGGCCTGAGACTGGGATGCCATTAAAGTTTATGTGCATGTAAAGGCAGGTGTCCCAATACTTTTGACAATATAGTGTATGTAATGTTTACAGAATTTTTCTCGTAGATGGATAGTGGGATAGTAAGAGGGATAATAAGAACAGAAAAGAGAAAGGAAAATGACCAGAAAGGGAAGTAGAAAAAGATAGGGGAAGAGAGGAGTGGGTAGGGAAAACTGCACAAAAAGAAAGGAGGGGGTGAATGTCCACAAGCTAAAGAGTTTCCGTGAGGGAGCCTTGGAGTTTTTTCTAAAGTAATCAAACAATTTGATGCCGTCTAATGTCAGAAATTTGAGTCTAGTGGAAATAATGGGGATTTTATCAGATTAAGTCATGGTAAATGAGGGGAAATTTATATTTTAATGAATCCCAGACTTTGAGGGAATGCTCCAAGGGGGGATAAGTGGCAATGGTAGGAGACCGGGTGGGAGCCAGAGTAATGTAGAGATGGCAATATTACAGTTGATCATGTCAGTAAGGCCCAAATAGGGATTTAATTTAAACAAAAAAAAACATGCCACAGTGTATTTTAATTATAAGCTGCCTGCTTAGTGTAAATATATACACTCGTTATGTATCAAAACCAATAGGGGGCGCTAAATAAACTAATATGTCAATCCCAAATATTTTTCTAGTAACAGAAGTCTCTTGTCTACCAATCTCCCTAAAAAAACTCTGAGGGGAAAAAACAAAAACAAAAAAACACAAACAAATGTACACAGCAATGTTAATTAACCACTTCCCAACCAGCTGCTGTATTTATACAGTGGCATAATGGCTTTGTATATATACTGCGACTTCTTTAAGAGCCATAGCAGGTGCCCGCTGCATGGCAGGGGACCCGATGTACACATACAAATCCCTGTCCTGTCAGGGGAAGAGAAACAGTCTGTTCCCACTAAGTAGGAACAATGATATTGCACCTAAAGCTACTTGGTGTGGCCCTCGGATCAAGCAGTTTTGGTCGGAGGTCACCTCTTGTATTTCAGCAGTTTTGTTGACTCCTATCCCGATGACGACTAAAATATGTTTACTGGGATTAGTGAAGGATGTGGTGCCATCCAGGGATCATCGGACACTGCTCAACATCCTTTTGTTCTATGGACGGAAGGCCATTCTGTTAAAATGGCGCAAGCCGGAGGCACCTGATTTGCGCTTTTGGAAGGGCCTGGTTAATTCAATGATGCCGTATTATAAGGCGACATACCTTTCCAGGGGTTGTGGAATTTTTTTTGACAAGGTATGGCAGGCTTGGTATAACTCTGACCTGACTGTTGGATAAGGCCTGATGGCGGATGGGGCTCCTCATAACCTCCAACACTTCAGATAATGGGTAGGGTCAGGTGATGTGGGGTGACGTGTTTGAATCCTGGGGAGGAATGGGAGGCGGCATCTGGCGATTTTCCGGTGGTTTCATGGGAGGGAGAGTGGGAGCTGAGCAAAGGGGTGGAAGGGGGGGAGGGTTAGGTTGTTTATTTTAATTACGGGTTGTGTAATTAGGCCATGTTGGCCTCTCACCGGCCCAGTGTTTTGCTGGGTCGACTGCCTTTTTCTTTTTTTGTTGTTGTTGTTTTGTTGCGTATATTGTCAAAATCAATAAAAATTATTTTACAAAAAAAAAGCTACTTGGTGTGTACTGGCCGCGTGCTCTGTAGTTTGCACCTAAAGATTCAGGAGCAGTGATTTTAATGATGCTTAAATTAATAAAAAAATAATGAAAAATTCCTTTAAATATTGTACCTGCTGGGTGTCTATAGTATAAACAAAGAAAAAGCCGCGCCACAAAAAACAGTCTATTAGTGTACACAATCTGTGAGAGTGTAGTAAGTCCGTATTTGATGGAATGATGCTTGTATAATGATAAAAAGGTCCGGATCAGTCCTGACTATGATGGCTCCTCCAATCCACAACCCAGTGATGCTATATACAAAATGACCATCCCCCGGAAAGGAAAGCCGCTTACCAGATGGCAAGCAGTTAGGGCGGATGGCTATAACCCAGCCTAGGCCTTTAATCCTTGAGGTTTGCACCAGGAAGCCCTCCGTCCTCTGAGTATGTTGTTCTCAGCTCCACCGTATTTAAAAGCAAACAAAAAAGAAAGCACACATAGCGTGATACTGGGACAAAAATCCTAGCAATAGTGCCTAAGGTCCACACCACCTAGTGACAACTTCACATAAGTGACCCTCCACCAATTACAGAGGCCGCTTACCAGAAGGCAAACGGTTAAGGCGAATTGGCTATGACCCAGCCTAGGCCTTTCTCCTTGTAGTAGGGGGTCCTTCTTCCCCTCTGCGTGATGTCCTGGAAATGGTTAATACATGCAGTCCACACCACCCAGTGAATCTAATACATGGAGTGACCCTCCACCAACCCGAGAGGCCGCTTACCAGAAAACGACCGTTTCAGGCGGATGGCTATAACCCAGCCTAGGTCTTTGGCTCCTTGCAATGGGAAGTCCTCCGTCCCCCTAAGCGTAAGGTTTTCAACTCCCCCGTTTGAGGTGTTTAAATGAAGAGAAAAACGCACATAGCGTAACTCTGAGACAGTACTTTTAATTAAAAAAGGTAAAAGGTACTCACAATATGAGTGGATAAAACAGGTGTAACAAAATATTGCCGGCCGGCATAACAGGAACCCTAATCATTGGCATGGTGACGTCACTGCGTGATCCTCCCAGACGCGTTTCGTCGCTATTGGACGTTGGGGGTGTCTATAGTATGCCTGTGAAAACGTCTTTGACTACCCCGGTCTTGCCCGAGGGAACATGTATCAATGGAAAAAAAAGTTTTAAAAACGGTTGTTTTTTCAGGCTACATTGATACATGTTGCCTGGAGCAAGACCCGGGTTCTCAAAGATGTTTTACGACAATAACTTGCATATTAGGCTTTAAAATGAGCACTTTTGAATTTGAACGTTCGAGTCCCATAGACATCAATGGGGTTCTAAATGTTCGCGTGAACGTTCGGTCCGTTCAAAGATTCTGGTGCGAACCGAACGGGGGGGGGGGGGGGTGAATGTTCGGCTCATCCCTATTCACCAATCACCAACATAAGATCATTTGCAATTTTTTTGCATTGGATGAAGTATATGACATTACTGGAGGTCAGGGCCGATCCGCCCTATAGGCTCACTATGCAAGCCGCTTAGGGCCCCGCAAAGCTGCGGAGGGCCCCTCAAATTACTAGAGGCCCCACCTGGCGAGAAGTCATTTTCCGCCCCTCACCCCACTTCTCAACTCGATGGCTGCATGGGAGAAGAGGTAAGAAGTCAGTCAGCACCCCTGCTTCTCACTTTAATGTAAGATCTCATTTTCGACAGCAGAACACCCCCTCCCCCCGCTTCGCAACTTTAATCTTTAATGTGACATGCTTAGGGCCCCAGGGAGGTCAGGATCGGCACTGCTGGAGGTGCAACTGTATGATCCTGTGGTATTGAAAGTCCTTTTTGTGTGTGTGTGTGACACTTTTAGAGGGATTGATTTGGTTGCACAGTTTGCAGAGTTTTTAATTGCAGGATTTTCTTCCATTATTTGTGACTTCATAATCACAATCAAGTTTCCTGCTGATTAGTTTATGTCTGAGGTTGGACAGACGATCCGTATTCATCCGATCCCCCCATAGGGGAGGGCAACGATCTGACAGGGAATTCCCTGCACAGTGTGTGGGGAATGCCCTGTCATCCGGCGGCTCAGCGGGGATCAACAGAGCGATCCCCGCTGAGCAAGCGGTAGTTCACAGGCGGATCGTCATGAATCTGTCCCGTGTGAAAGAGGCCTAAGGGCCTCAAGAAATGAGATAGACAAGTCAGTACATCAGATGTGATCAATTTTAAATGATTGGTACCATAGGTGTGCGCAGCCTATTGCATTAGGGTGTGCATCCCAAAGCTCAAACACATACTACCGATCACTCACGATGAAATGGAAGGGGGCGGTAAGTTACATATTTACCGTCCCCTTCCCCCACTCATCCTAAAACATCGCTGCAGCAACAGCCAGAGGAAGAGGAGAGTAGGGAACCCGGTAGCGCTGCAAGGGGAAGGAGGGGGGAACCTAGGCAATAGGGGGAATCTGTGCTGCACAGGGTGATTAGGGTGTGCCTGGGCACACCTGGCACACCCTGTGCGCACGCCTATGATTGGTAAAGTAGCTTGTAGACTCTATAACTTTCACACAGACCAAATAATATAATATGATTTGGGTTATTTTTTCCAAAGAAATGTTGCAGTATAAATATTGGGTTAAATTTATGAAGAAAAATTACTTATTTGCAACATTTTATAACAGAAACTTGTATTTTTTCAATATTTTTGGTATTTTTTTGTTTAAAATAACAAAAACAAAAAAAAAAATGGTGATTAAATACCACCAAATGAAAGCCGGCTGCTGTGGGGAACCTGTCAGGATGAAAAGCAGAGAAAAGGGCCGGAAAATATGTCATTTACCGGCCCTTTCCTTTTCTCAATTGGACATAGTGGGCCAGATTCATCAATAGATACGCCGGCGGATCTCCTGATCCGCCGTTGTATCTGTGAGACCCGACGGTCGGATCTGTGAGATCCGACGGTCGGAGCAATGCGACTGATTCATAAGAATCAGTTCCGCATAGATCTCCCTTAGATCCGACTGGTGTTAGTGACTTACACCAGTCGAATCTTAGGCTGTAATCTCCCGCCGGCCGCTAGGTGTCGTCGCTTTTTTTTACACGTCGCATATACAAATGAGGAGAACTGCCGATTCACGTCCGTACGCCCGCCCGTCGCTCTTTTCAACATCGTTTGCGTTCGGCTTTTTACGGCGGATAGCTACACCTGCTAATATGAGGGGTAGCTAATGTTAAGTATGGCCGACATTCCCGCGCCGACTTTTAAATTTTTTACGTCGTTTGCGTAAGTCGATCGGGAATCCCGATGGCCGCAATTGACGTACCCGCCGCTAACAATGACGTCCTAGGTAGCCATCAGGCAGACAAGAGTCAATGGGGCCAGCCATGGCGTGCACGTGCACGTAAGGACGCGCGCGCGCTCGTAGGTGGGGAGGTAAGAAACATCTATGGGATTGCACGGCGGGGAGGACGGACCGCCGAGGTGAATGAAGGGAGGAGACAGCAGCGTCCAGCCTGACACGCCGTGCGCTGAGAGCCGCACCAACAGGCTCCATCGTTCCACAGCATCAGAGGGTGATATCTAAGGACACACACGGCCCCCCTCACAGGTTATACAGTCTGCGAGGAGCGGATGGTTGGAAGCAGGAAGGGAGACACGCGCCGCTGCGCTGCCGAGTATACACAGGCATCCTCATCACCCTCATCTCCGGTAACATACAGGCTTCAGATAGAAGCACGGAGGTAAGGTAGGGGCTGGGGAAACCCCTGATGGGAGATGTAAAGGAAGTTTTATGCTGACTACCAAGTGGCTAAGGAGAGATGGTGGAAAGGTCAGATAAGGGCTATATATAATACTCTCATATAAAACAAAGAAGTGTGTATCCTAAGAGATGATGAGAACTGATGTTAAAGACTAGGTTGCATACAGCAAATTGTGAACCGACAGGACTGTATTCTGACTGTATAAAAAAAAAACATCCCAGCAGCATATAGTACTGTCAAGCACTGCATATGGGTTATGTTATGTAATGAGCTCGTTCATGGTTAAGAGGCTAGAAGGGGTTAAAAAAGCAACTCCCAAATTGAATAAGTTACTTGAATTAAAAAGATTCAATACTCTGTACATGGTACCCTGAAAACCCATGCAATACGCCGCGGTACGAAATCTAATGGTTTGGCACTTAAAGTAGTCCTCGGAAAAATTGAATTCTGAACTTAGAACATTGAAAATCCATGTAACACTCCTTGGATGGGCACGATATCTCATTGAGGGGTAAATTCTGACCGTAAAAGACGGTAGGGGAGAATAAGCCCCTCCTGACATTTGGCATACAGTTTTGGTAAGCGTAGTAAAGCACTGCAGGAAGATCAGGAGGACCAGGAAGAGAGCTTGACCATGGATAGGGGGCAAAAAAAAGGGGTTAAAATATAAACCCCCAAACAAAAAAAAAGGTCTTGCATTTATAAGGACACACCCCCCCCCCCCTGCATAAGACATAAGGTAACCAACACAGTACATGTAAAAACCCCCTTTAAACCTGGAACCCTGAAACCGGCCAAGCAGGCCCTGTGGCCCTCCGTTTTTGTGACTATCTCCCCGTTTTGTCCACCCTCTATGTCTGTTTTCTCTTTTTTTTTTGTTTTATATACAAGTAATATCCTAGTGATTGGTCAAGGATATCTATCCGTACGACCGCAGGGACATATATAGAAGCAATTAACACACGAGGTGTGACAGAGAAAAATAATAAAAAACCTGGATGGGGGAAAGGATCTTGATTAGAAAATTGACCTGATCTTTTTTTCTCTTGCCCCCCCACCCCATTAATGTAGAGCCATATAGCTCCCCTCGCCCAAAGACGCGATCAGAGATACGTATAAGCGTAGAGGCAAAATTGAGAGAGCAGAGCAGACAGGAGAAGGGGCCGAGCTGGGTAAGAGAATTAGAAGGAGGGGGGAGGAAATGCACAGGATGGCAAGTAGATCTACAAAAGGGGGACCTCCGAAGACACCTAGCGATAAAACAACTACAAGCTCAATTAGGTCATTTATGATCAAAGATGACACCCCCCGACCACAAGGTGCAAAGCAAAAACAGGGAGGGGGGGAGAGGGAAAGGGAAATTGAAAACAAGAAACCTCAAAGTGGAGACTCGAGAGAAGCTTCAAGAGAAGGAGGCGCACAGAGCGACTCAGAAGCTAGCAGGATGGATGAACCCCGGTCAGCTCCACAGTCCCCATCAAGGGATGAAATGGAAGGTATGTTTCTAAGATTAGAGACTAGATTAGAGAACGCTATCAAAGGGGAGATACAGACCCTACGGACAGACTTGGGACACCTTCTATCTAGAATAGAGTCAGTGGAAGAGAAGACGGATAAGCAAGAGATGGAATCCAACACTTTAAAGGTCCAACTTGAGCAGGTACTACTCCAACAGAGACAAATCATGTACCGACAGGAAGACCAGGAGAACAGAAGCCGGAGACAGAATTTGAGAATTAGATCTATACCAGAGGAGAAAGGGGAAGAGCTTAAAACAACTATACAGAAGATATTTAATCCCTTAATGAAACGTGCCCCAGAGGAACAAATTATGATCGAAAGAGTACATAGAGTGGGAAACCCCAGAAGAGCAGAGACCGATCGACCTAGAGATGTAATCGTAAGGTTTCAGCTATATGAGGATAAAGATAGGATCTGGAAAAAGCTGAAGGGGGCCCCCCCTATAGAGTACCAAGGACTAGAACTCCAGATATTTGCAGATCTTGCTCCAGATACATTGGCAAGACGGCGACTCTTAAAACCACTTCTAAATCAACTTGTAGCCCAGAAAATCAAATACAACTGGGGGTTCCCCGCCTGTCTAACAGCAACAAAAGAAGGGAGGTCTGCGATCTTAAGATTCCCCGAAGATTTAAAGGACTTTTGCAATAGATTAGAAATCCAGCCCCCTGATCTACCGGGATGGGCGTAGACCCCGGAGAGAAAGATTCTGTCCTTTTCTTGTCGGCTTTTCTTGTCGGCTTTTCTGCCATTCCTTCCTGCCTTTCTCTTTCCTTTCTTTCTTTCTTTTTCTTTCTTTTGCTTTTGCGCTTTCTTTCTTCTTCTTTGGCTCCTCCTTTCTCTCTTGTCCCCGTCCCTCGACTTGGTGGGGGGGGGGGAGGGGGGGAGAATGATGAGGCCCGTACCCTACTAAAGAGGAGTCTTAGGCTCCCCTTTCTCTCATTTCCCCATCCCCCGACTCACAAGGGGGGGGGGATTGGGGGGGAGAGGGGAGAATGATGAGGCCTGTACCCTACTAAAGAGGAGTCGGTAGGACCCCTTCTAGCCCACTCGAAGTCAACGAGTGGGAGGAGGCAATCCCAGCCCCACCTGGAGAGACCCAAGCCAGGACATGGTAACTGACTTGGAGGTCAATAGGTGGCCAAAGGGGGGGGGAGGGAGAGGGGAGGGAGGAGAGGGGTGGGGGGGAGGGGGGGGGTTTTGGGTTCGGGGGGGTGGGATAGGGGATGGGGAGACCTCACCAGATTGGCCAACAAGAAAAAGTATAGGGAAAATGAAATGCCAGTGATAGGGTTGAAGATGAAGAGAAAAAAAAAAGGAAAAAAAAAGAAATGCCAGTAATCAAATGCTTATCCTATAATGTAAAAGGCCTCAACAATCCCGCGAAAAGACATAAAATATTAAAGGAATTGAAAAATTACAGAACAGACATAGCATTTCTACAAGAGACCCATCTCACAATTGATTCTAAAATCAGACTATACTCTCAAGACTATCCAACTTGGTATTACGGGGATACGATCTCTAAAAGAGCCAGAGGAGTGGCAATAGGGATAGCTAAGGGTACACGCTTTATATTAAACAACAGGATGACTGACCCAGAGGGGAGGTACCTCTTCTTAAAAGGGAGAATAGAAGAAATGGAATGCACCCTCGTTAACATATATGCACCAAACGATCGCCCAATAAAATTCCTTGAAGAGATCCTAGGAAAATTAAGAGACTTTAGGGCCGGAAAGGTGATTTTGGGAGGAGACTTAAATTTTTGCATGGACCCAAAAATAGACAAGACCTCACAGATCCAGGAATTCGGGAACACACAGACAAGTAAGATGTTACGGCCCCTTTGGCATCGAATAAATAACAAGAGGAGAGCTTCTGACGGGTGCAGTAGTTTTATTATTTCGGAACAAAGGTGCGTAGCAGGGTTGAATATTGTTTTCTTTATCTCCTTGAGCACCGTAAACATGAATATCGTAAGCACCATAGCACCATAGCACCGTGAAAACTGTAAATGACATATAAAACACTTATTTACAGTTGTCACCAAAAAGGGGGTTACAGGGTTAATTACAGTTGTCTGCACACATATCTAATTACATTGAACATTCAAAGAAACATGGTTACATGCAAAGTGCCTTGGATTATACAGTATAGCGTATTTAAAACCAAACAGCATGAACAGGGTTTATCTCTAGAACATATACACCTTTATAACAATGCACACTTTTCTGCATACCTCGATCCGCTTGCCAAGGGGGGTACAAACTTTAAGCTTTAGGGATTTTCTGCAGACATCTTCCATGAAATCCTATGCAGACAGCTAACATGTGGCATCTGAGATACAGGAAAAGGCTTTCTTTCTAAGACAGGAAGAAGGAGTGGTCTTGTAATCCTGCTGATCAAAACATTCCCCAGGGAACCAAAGGGAGGCAGAAAGGTTCCACTCAGCAGTAAGTGCTGGACAAGATCCACAATGATAAGCGGACAGTTACACTCCCACCAAATTATGTTATGATGAACATAACCTAAAAGTCATACATAATTTACAGAACATAACCTTGGCCGCTATAAAACATGGTACATCATACACAATTTAGTTTATAGGTACCTCTGTAACTGGCTACTGTCTTGTGTGGTGGTATGCTAGTGTATCACTAAAACTGAACTTATTTGCTTTCTATGAGAACTACTAGCTTTTGAATAGGACGTTCAATAATTGAAGGTTTTGATACATAGTCCTTCTTATCTTGCAATCTTCTGTCACCTACTAACACCTTGACTCGACAAACTAGATCATCCTTTTCTATTGTAGTTTCAATTACACGTCCTAGTTGCCACTGGCATCTGGGAGACATATCTTCTTTGATTATGACGATGTCATTTACTTTGAGGTTACGTCGAGGTGTGTGCCATTTCTGTCTTGTGGAAACACTCATGAGGTATTCTCTTTTCCACCGACTCCAGAATTGTTCATTGGCTTGTGATGCAAGGGTTGTAATGGGTTTGACTTTAGGATCGTCTACAATTAGTTCTGCTGAAGAGCTTGAAGATGCGTGCACTTCAGATCTCCAAAGGAAACTAGGCCCAGATAACCAACTTGAGGTGGAGATATCCGCTACATGTAGACCCCTGGATGCATGGTCGGCTGGGTTTTGTGTCGTATCCACATAATGCCACTGGGTTGGATCTGTAATCTCTCTTATGAGTTGAACACGATTGGCTACAAACACGTGAAACCTTCTTGCTTCGTTATTGATATAGGCTAAGACTACTTGGGAGTCTGTCCAGAAGAACTCTTTGTCAATTTCTATTTCAAGTTCTGCCTTCAACATGACACTCAACCTTGCTGCAGTGACGGCAGCTGAGAGTTCAAGCCTTGGGATGCTCACAATCTTCGTTGGTGCAACTCTTGCCTTGGCCATTACGAAGCTGCAATGGACTTGATCTCTGTCATTTTTGTACCTAAGGTACGAACAGGCACCATATCCTATGTTGCTGGCATCGGAAAAGTGGTGTAGTTCCACTTTCATTCTGTTACCAAAGTCTGGGGGATGGTAACATCTGGGTATCTTGATTTCCCTTAAAGCTTGCAGACTACTCTTCCAAGCCTCCCACCGTGGACATAAGCTCTCAGGAAGTGCTTCATCCCAACTGATGCCTCTGCGGCAAAGCTCTTGGAGAATGCACTTGCCACTCAGTATGAAGGGGGCTATGAAGCCTAGAGGATCATAAAGGGAGGCTACGACTGACAGGATACCACGACGAGTTGAGGGTTGATGCTTTATGTCAGCACTGAAACTGAAGGTGTCGTTTTCAATTGACCACTGAATGCCAAGTACTTGTCCTTCTGTTGTTGAGTCTGGGCTAAGTTTGACAGGTACACTAGTTGTTGCTCTTTCTGACGGAGCTATACAGGACAGGACGTCCCTTTTATTAGAGTTGAACTTATGCAGTCGTAGGCCGGCATTTTTACATAATCCTTGAGTTTCGAGGATTAGATTCGAAGCTTCGCTGACTGTTGGAACGCTAGTTAGGCCGTCGTCGACATAAAAGTTCTTCTCGATGAAGGCTGATGCTGAGGGATGTTCTGACTTGTGTTGTCGTGCAAGATACTTAAGGCCGAAATTGGCACATCCTGGAGAGGAGCTGGCACCGAAAAGGTGAACTGCCATTCTGTATTCTTTCGGTTCTGTTTCCAACTGACCGTTCTCCCACCAAAGGAACCTTAAGTAATTGCGCATTTCTGAGGGGATATAGAACTGATGGAACATCTTTTCAATGTCGCATATCACAGCAACTGCTTCCTTCCTGAAGCGACAGAGGACTCCCACTAGAGAGTTTATCAGGTCGGGACCTGTCAGCAAGGTATCGTTTAGGGAGATGCCTTTGAACTTTGCTGAACAATCAAAGACAACTCTTAACTTGTCTGGCTTCTTGGGGTGATAAACCCCGTGATGTGGGATGTACCACACTGTCTCTTCCTCTGATAATGAAGGGGCTGGTTCTGCATCACCTTTTCTGATTGTTTCTTCCATGAATGCAGTGTAGTGTTCATGGTACTGTCTATTTCCCTTTAATCTTTTCTTTAGATGATGAAGTCGAATAAGGGCCAGCCTCTTATTGTTTGGTAGTGCCAGTTGACTGTTGTCTTTGAAGGGTAACGGCATCTCGTAGTGTCCATCTTTCCTTTTCATTATAGTTTCCGAGAGAAACTGCACGAAGCGAACATCATCTTGAGACACGTACTTATCTTCATAATTTCTTTCAATGAAGTCCATTTCTAAAGCCTTTAACACATCAGCGACCGGCGGCATTGGCATTTCTTTCACTGCGACTCTGTGTACGAAGCTCTGGCTACCCTGTCTATCAAGATGTGGATTTGCTGATCCTACAATGCTCCAGCCGAGCATAGTTTTTTGAGCGAAGGGTTCATTTTCGGAGCCGATAACAACCTCCAAGGGAGCCAGTGCTGATGGGCAGTCATAACCGATCAGTAGTCCTACTTCGCAATCTTGAAGTGGCTGTAACTTGTTTGCCAAGTGTTTGAGGTGTGACCACTGGAGTGCAGTCTCCTTAGTGGGGATGTGAGACTTATCTACTGGAATGAAATCTCTTGTATAGGCTTGACGGAGTTGGACTTGAACTTCGGAGTTGAAGCCACGCACTTGCAGACCGTGAGCAATTTGGCTTGAAATAACTGTGTCAACCGCTGTCATTGTGCTGAGCCTTAGCTGTAATGGCTTGGTGCTCACACTTAACTTCGATACCAGGTCTGCCAGAATAAAGGTTGAATCACTCTGTGTGTCAAGTAAGGCATAAGTGAGGATTTCCCTCTGAGGCTCCGTAGTAGCTGACAACAGAACTGGAACAATGCAGGATGTGGCAGACGTATGTCTTGTCAAAGTATGGGACATAACTTTGGGAACGTTGTCGTTTGCCTTATTTCTCATGCCTACTGAATCATCGTTTGATGCCTTGACAGGCTCAGTGTCTCTCTGTATGTGCAAACAGGTTGGATGACGTCGACTGCATATGCTACACGTGTGTCTTCCTTTGCAGTCTTTTGTAGTGTGGCCCTTTCTTAAGCAACCAAAACAGAGATGGTTTTCGTGAATAAAGGCCCTCTTTTCATCGATGGTCTTTGCCGCAAAAGTCAGACATTTAGCGACACCGTGTGTTTCGTCTTTGCAGACTAGGCAAGGTGGTTTCGGTCTTGAAGCTGAGATATTTGGAACGTTGAAGGTAGAGGGCTTCATTTGAGTGCTTGTGTTGAGCGCCTTGGCTCTCTTGGGAATTCTCTCATCTGTAGTCTTGGTACTGAGGAGAAAAGGAGAGGCAATGGGGTTGCATGCAATCTTAGCTTCCCTTTGCAGGAACTCTGTGAAACGAGCAAAGGTTGGGTATTCTTGGGACTTGTCCAGCTCGTCCACGGCGATGCGACCCCATCTGCGCACGATCCATTCAGGCAGTTTCTTGAGAAGCTTGTGGTTTTCTTCACAATCATTTAGAATAGCTAGGCCTTTAACATGAGGAATGGCCTCCACACAACCTTTAAGGAAATCCGCAAACTCTCTTAATGCTACAGGGTCATTTGCTGATATCTTTGGCCATTTAGCCAACCTTTCTCTGAAGGCTCTTTGCACTATGAATGGACCTCCATACCTGTCCTGTAGGATTCCCCAAGCACCTAGATAGGCATCTTCTGAATTTCGGTAGAAGAACCCTTCCACTGCCTTACGAGCTTCACCACCGAGATACCTCTTCAAGTACAGCATTTTTTCGCACACAGGGAGTGGTTTCTGATCAATCAGCGCCATAAAGGATATCTTCCAATCTATGAACTTCAAAGGATCACCTGTGAATACAGTTGGTTCAGGTATAGGGAGACGGTTGGAGATAAGCAGACTTGCAAGTCCTGGGGTTAGACTAACTTCTTCATTTGGTCTTGACACCCCAAGTGGTGTATTTGAAGGTTGAAATGGCACAGCCTTTGGATTCAATGAGTTTCGTGGTTCATTATTTTGGCAGAGGTATTGCACATTGTGGTCTGTCTCCTGTTCGTAAATTTCAAGACTATCATAAGCGTTGTAGGCTTTCACTCTTGCTGCAGCTACCTTGACTTCATTTTCTGCTTGTAGCTGTTGTAGTCTTGTCTTTTCCTCATCCAACTTCAGTTTAATTTCTGCCTCTAGTTTGTTCAGCTTAGCTTGCTCCTCGCGCATCTGTTGCGTCGCCTTTGCCTGTTCTATTTTGGCTGCAAGATCTGCTTCTGCGTCAGCGCGTTTGCTAGATCTGGAAGTGGCTCTTGAGCTTGCGTTGGAGTCTGGTAATGACTCTGAGAGGACAGTTTCTGTTTCTGAGTTTCCAAAGACTGACTCATGCTCTTCTTTATTAAGCACCATCCTCACCCTTTCCTTCTCAAGTTGATCGTTAAAGATTTCATCTACATTCTCTAGCCGCTTGCTGATGAGGTTGCAGATTTCAGCCGTTAACGCGGTGCATGCATCCATTTTCTTAACAACGTACGGGGTAGTGGAATTATTTCGGCACATGGACTCATACTGTTGGTGCACTAATGCTTCTTTGGCTTTAATCTCTTTCAATCTTGTATTAAAGTCTTCAGTTGAGCAGAAACCTTTTAACTTTGTCCTACATTCCTTTGCTAGCTCCTTCCAAGAGTTGCACACCTTGTTGAATGCCTTTTCATTTTTCTTAACTGTTTCTTCGTGCATTTCTTTGCCCTTTTCTGTTAGGCTTCGCTCTCTAGAGCTGAATCGTACCTGTTGTGACTCTGTGGGTTTGTCTGTTTCTTCAGCAGGTGACAACATTTTGTTCTAGTGTGCCTTTGCCTTTCAAGTGTGAGTGTGCCTGAAACCTAACTTGAATGAGTGTTGGCTCAAACTTGCTACTAAGGGCTACAACAGATAACAGGTGTTCACACTTGTAACTAAAGATTAGCAAACAATGCATACAGTACTACAAAATGTTTTAAACGAATATACTGCTGACACTTTCTAACCAGACAATTAACCCTTTACCTAAATAACTGCAGTTTAGTGGATTAGGAACTTGGAAGATAGCGTTGCTTTAAATCTGACACTAGGCCTCTAAACACGAATATAATAACTTGATCACTGGTTTAGCAAAATATTAACTATTTGGCTCGCATACTAGTTAAGGGCGGCTTCCGGATCACATATAAAGAGCCCGCTATATTTAAAAGTCCACGTGACACGTTTACTTTTTTAGCCAAGTCTCTGTTGCCAAGATGGCGTCCGCACGTGTCTTGCGAGGCGTTGGGAAGCCTTTACTCACAGTTCGATGAAGACAGCGACGCAGCTGGTGATGTCGAGTCTCCACCGCAGCGACGAGTTTTCACTGTTACGGCCCCTTTGGCATCGAATAAATAACAAGAGGAGAGCTTCTGACGGGTGCAGTAGTTTTATTATTTCGGAACAAAGGTGCGTAGCAGGGTTGAATATTGTTTTCTTTATCTCCTTGAGCACCGTAAACATGAATATCGTAAGCACCATAGCACCATAGCACCGTGAAAACTGTAAATGACATATAAAACACTTATTTACAGTTGTCACCAAAAAGGGGGTTACAGGGTTAATTACAGTTGTCTGCACACATATCTAATTACATTGAACATTCAAAGAAACATGGTTACATGCAAAGTGCCTTGGATTATACAGTATAGCGTATTTAAAACCAAACAGCATGAACAGGGTTTATCTCTAGAACATATACACCTTTATAACAATGCACACTTTTCTGCATACCTCGATCCGCTTGCCAAGGGGGGTACAAACTTTAAGCTTTAGGGATTTTCTGCAGACATCTTCCATGAAATCCTATGCAGACAGCTAACATGTGGCATCTGAGATACAGGAAAAGGCTTTCTTTCTAAGACAGGAAGAAGGAGTGGTCTTGTAATCCTGCTGATCAAAACATTCCCCAGGGAACCAAAGGGAGGCAGAAAGGTTCCACTCAGCAGTAAGTGCTGGACAAGATCCACAATGATAAGCGGACAGTTACATAAGATAAAAAACAGCTTATATAGAAACCAACTGATAGATATATGGAGAATCCTAAACCCGGGATACAGAGACTATACCTTTTACTCACCGGTACACGGAAGTTATTCTCGCATTGACTATTTTTTACTAGACCACAGCATACTAGAGATGGTTGTCGAAACCAGAATTGAAGTGGCGACAATATCTGATCACGCTCCAATCAGTGTATCCCTGAGAATCATAGGAAACGAGAGGCCAAAAACGATCTGGAGACTCAACGAGGCCCTACTGGTGGAGGAGACTAGCCTCAAAAGGGTTAATAAAGACCTGGAAGAATACTTTAAGACAAACGATACAGACGGAATATCAACAGCTATCTTATGGGACGCCCATAAAGCGGTAATTAGGGGGACTTTAATATCTGAAGGTGCTAGGAAAAAAAAAGAAAAAAGCCGCAAAAGGGAAAAATTAATAACGGAGATATACGGTTTGGAGCAAAAACATAAAGTAACGAATACTAATCGAGAACTATACCATGAACTGGTGATAAAAAGAAACGAACTTAAAGAACTACTAGATCAAGAAACGAGAAGAGAGTTCCATCTTATCGCCCAAGAAAGATACAAGTGGGGAAATAAAACAAATAAACACCTTGCTAGGATGGTACAGAAAAAGAAATCAAGAAATTACATCGAGAAGATCAAAGACGAGAAAGGGAAGGAGGTACACACAACAAAAGACATCGGGGAAACTTTCAGAATATACTATGAAAAACTATATGCAGTAGAGCAGACGATTCGATCGGAGGATGAGAAAAGAGATAAAATTTCAAAATTTTTGGAAGAAGCAGGACTGATAAAAATGAGTGAAACCGACAGGAGTCTGATGGATCAACCTATCACAGTTAAGGAAATTCAAACGGCCCTGACGGCCAGTGTGTCAGGCAAAAGCCCAGGGCCAGATGGCTTCACCGCCCTATACTATAAAAAATGCAAGGAGATCCTCCTGCCAGTACTTTGTAGATACTTCAACGGAATTGGAAGAGACTATTGCCTGGGTAGAGAGGCCTCTGAGGCAACTATTACAGTAATTCCCAAAGAAGGCAAAGATATCAAAAACTGTGCAGGGTATAGACCTATATCCCTGCTAAATGCGGATATGAAGTTGTTCTCCAAAGTACTGGCAGAGAGAATTAAGAGAGAGATGGGCAAATTGATACATCCAGACCAGACGGGGTTCATTAAAGGGAGAGAAGGAAGGGACAACGGACTCAGAGCCTTACTGATCCTTCAAAAAATGAGGGAAAATGGGTCCCCAGGTCTATTCCTGTCGATAGATGCCGAAAAGGCATTCGACAGGGTAGACTGGGGACTCATGTTACAAGTCCTAGAAAATATGGGCTTTGGCCTGAGGATGCTAGATTGGATCAGAGCCCTCTATCGGTCACCAACGGCAAAAATAAAAGTAAACGGCAGCCTTTCAAAATCATTCACGATGAAAAACGGCACAAGGCAGGGTTGTCCCTTGTCCCCACTCCTATTCGTCTTATCTCTTGAACCACTATTGGCTAGGGTACGCAATAACCCAAACATAGAGGGAGTAAAAATCGATCAAGAAGAACATAAGCTATCGGCATTTGCGGACGACGTCCTCTTCTATGTTGTGAACCCTATAACATCAATCCCAAAGCTCTTGATCCTATGCGAGGAATATGGAGAAATCTCAAATTTTAAATTAAATCTCACTAAAACAGAAATCCTTAATGTAAATATTAATAGAACAGAGGAAAGGCTGTTAAGAATGGTGCTCCGACTTCCATGGGTAAAGGAACTCAAATATCTAGGGATACGGCTGGCAAATACAATCAGGAAAATCTATGAGATTAACTATTTACCTCTATTGGACGAAATTAAGGGTGAAATTAAAAGGGTAAAAAACCGACAAATCTCATGGATAGGGAGAATAAACTTCTGCAAGATGGTCCTATTGCCAAAAATCGTATACAAATTTCAAATGATTCCTTTGGCCCTCCCAAAGCCGCTTCTTAATATGTTAAACAAACTCATCATGAATTACATATGGAATTTTAAGAAGCATAGAATCTCCCTACAGATTCTAAAACAACCAAAAAATAAGGGGGGACTCGCAGTGCCGGACATAAAAAAGTATTACGAAGCAGTAGCGGTATCTCGAGTTGTAGAGTGGGCCAGAGTCAATAAAGAAAAAAGGTGGGTCAGTTTAGAGAGCGCACTATCTAAGGTGAGATTAGACACGATAATATGGAATCCCCCTAGACACAGAAAATTTAGCACGAAAATACATGCAATAACAAAAAATGCACTAAAAATTTGGGACACAGTTAAAAAAAAAAAAAAAATGGATAGTAAGTTTAACTCACCCCTTATAGCACTAAAAAATAACGAATACTTTGCACCAGGGAAAACACAAGTGGGAGGGAATTGGATAAAAAACGACACAGCACGATTAAGAGATATAATTAAAGATGGACACTTGATAACCTATGAAGAGTTAAAACAGAAAGAAACCTTGATGGAAATCAATGAGTGGAGATATCAACAACTCAGTCGGTTTGTTCAGAAATTACCATCCCCATTGAGAACAGGGGAACAGCTAACAGAAATGGAAAAATTATGTATAATGGAAAACGCCAAAGGCACCATATCAAAAATATATAAGATACTACTGCAGACCGACGAGAGGGCGACACCCCCATTCATTGAAAAATGGGAAAAGGAATTTAAATCACAGTACGATAGGACCCAACTACAGAAAATGTTGAAACTGACACACTCTTCAGCAGTAGATAGCCGAACGGCAGAAACGAACTATAAATGTATTGCCAGATGGTATATAACTCCTAATAAATTAAGCAAATTTAAAGAGGACCAATCTGAAAACTGCTGGAGAGGCTGCGAGACCCCAGGAACCATGGCACATCTATGGTGGGAATGCCCCAAAGTAAAGACTTTCTGGGAGAAGATCTTGAAGTATATAGAAGAGATAACAAAAAATAAAATAAAAAAAGATCCCTGGACGGTCTTATTCCATGGAGGCGATATAGGCCTTAGAAGATACAAGGAATCACTGGTGCCACACTTATTGAACGCGGCAAAAAGGCTAATTCCCAGAAAATGGCAAGAGACAGAATGCCCCATGATATGGGAGTGGATTGACGCCGTGGAAGAGACATACAGGATGGAAGATCTAAGTAATGGGCTGGAGGGGAACGATATAAGTAAAAGTAAAAAATGGGACGATTGGAGAGAATTTAAGAGGTCATGGAGCTATGCTGAAAATCTGAGGGCTGGTACAGAAATCCCTGATAAAATCCTATAAAGTGGCCATATCTGGTGAGGAGGGGGGGGGGAATAGGGGGGGAGGGAGGGAAGGGGAAATTCAATAGAAAAATATATTGTGTGTGTATTCATAAAGTAAATAAAAAAAAAAAAAATAAAAAAAAAAAAAAATTTTATATAAACAAAATAAGAAAATAACAAATAAAAATAAGAAATAGAAACAAGAAACTAAATAAAAAAAAAAAAAAAAAAAAAATATATAAATAAAATAAAATGAGTACAAAACAAATTAAAAGCATCCCTTTACTAATGATGTAAAACCAAATAGAGACGCTATGTGGGCTGGCAAAAACGAAAGCTGAGCGCTCTAAAGAAACTCTAGGAGGCGGAACCTGAAGTAAAGGGAAGAAAAAAAAAAAAAAAAAAAAAAAAAAGAAAAAAAAAAAAAAAAAAACAATGACGTCCTAGCGACGTCATTTGGAGCATGCGCACTGGGCTTTTTCGCCGGCGGCGCATGCGCAGTTAAATCGGCGCGGGAACGCGCCTGATTTAAATTGTACACTCCCCCTACACTCCCCCTGCAGTAAAAATCGTGCGTGTAGTTTGTTTAGCCGGCCGGCTGTACTGTCCGCTCGTCCTTCCGGATAGACAGCGCAAATCGTGGTGACGTCAGCACGCCGCTCTTCCCAACGCCGTTTCGTCCAATGACTTCTTCCAGGGGTACCGGCCGGCCGGCTAAACAAACTACACGCACGATTTTTACTGCATAATTGTAAGTGCAACCTTTTTATTAATAAAAAACCCTTTTTATGGTAAAACACTATGTCAGCCTTCTCTCTTTTGAATTATACTATGGAGATTGAGTGGTCTGATTTGTGAAAGTGAAAAACGTACCCTGGAGATCCTGGAAACTGTCTCGGTGGTTTTACTTGGCTACATGCTTGATTATTTCAACTATCTGGTAAGCAGCTAGGATTTACTGGTGGAGGACACTATCATCTGTCTTACAGATTCACGGGATACTGCCAGGATACTTTTCACCCATTTGGAGAAGTTTCTGCCTTCTTTTTGATATTCTCTGCGTTTTCTCCATTCATATGGACTTTGCACTATTCATTTGTTTTCTTGGTTATCTTAGAATTCACTAGTGATTTGTGCATGCAGCACCTTTTATATTTGAACGTCACGTTGATATTGTTTCATATTTCGCAGCGCAGCTTTTTTCACAGCCATTGCACATACTACCCACCACCATACACTCCATACTTCTCTTCTGCACATACTAACCACCTCTATACACTTCGCACATCTCTCTCCTGCACATACGACCCTGATTGAGGTGGCTAAAAAATGTGTATCTAAAAGAGCATGATATAATCTGCATGAAAGCCAACAAAATTTCCAAGCTGAAAAGAAAGATGCAGAAACATAAAGTCTGTTCTAATGATGATGCACGGTAATGAAATGCAAACATTAATGGTCAAGGCAGTAGTTACCCAGCCAAAAAATATATAAAAATATTTATCCTTGGGAAACAGCTGTCTCAAAATGAGGTGTTACGTTTCATTGGTGCCAACCCACCGTGAACCAACACAGATATTCTTGCAGAGCACAAGATGTTATCTGCCTAAAAATTTCATTTTTTTGCAAACAGCCGAAGAGAAAATGGGACGTTAGTGATGCTAAAACACCTTAACCCTACAGAATTATTCATGCAGAGCCCAGAATGTTATCTGGCCTAAACATTTTTATTCCTTGCAACCAACAGTGAAATAGCTGCAGAACAATTAAAGGCTTGGGGTGTTGATGGTGCTAAAATACCTTGACCCTATAGAAATATTCATGCAGGGCACAAGATGTTAGCTGGCCAAAATAGTTGGAATGCTGTGGGAAAATTTGATTTGAGGTCTTATGCCGTGTACACACGATCGGATTTCCACTTAAGCTTGCATACACACGTTTACACAAAAGTTCTCTGAACTTTCGACCGGCAAGAACGCGGTGACGTACAACACTACGACGAGCCGAGAAAAATAAAGTTCAATGCTTCCGAACATTTGTCGAATTGTTTCCGAGCATGCGGCAGAATTTTGCGCGTTGGAATTGCTACAGACGATCGGAATTTACGATTGGATTTTTTCCCGTCTGAAAATTTGAGAACCAACTCTCAAATTTTTGTTGGTGGAAATTCCAACAGGAAAAGTCAAAAGGAGCCTACACACGGTCGGAATTTCAGACCAAAAGCTCTCATCTGACTTTTCTTGTCGGAAATTCCGACCGTTTGTAAGGGGCAATAGTGGTGCAAAAACACTGTAATGCTATGAAATATTTTTCTTGTGTCATACTTACACAGGTGATTATTTATGGCATGTACAAGCCCTAAGGGCCAGATTCACAGAAGAGATACAATGGCGTATCTCCTGATACACCGTCGTATCTCCTGTCCTATCTATGCGGCTGATGCATAGAATCAGTTACGCATAGATAGCCCTAAGATCCGACAGGTGTAATTGACTTACACCGTCGGATCTTAGGATGCAATACTTCGGCCGCCGTTGGGTGGAGTTCGCGTCGTTTTCCAGCGTCGGGTATGCAAATGAGGTTTTACGGCGATCCACGAAGGTTTTCGCATTCGTTACGTCGTCGCTAGTATTTTTTTCCCGTCGCAAAGTTAAGCCTGCTTTAACATGGCTTAACTTTAGATGAGCCATGTTAAAGTATGGCCGTCGTTCCCGGGTCGAATTTCCATTTTTTTTTTTTGCGTAAGATGTCCGGGAATACGAAAGTACGTTACGCATGTCGCCGTTCAAAAAAATGACGTCACTTCGCGCAAAGCACGGCGGGAATTTCAAAACGGAGCATGTGCAGTACGTCCGGTGCGGGAGCGCGCCTAATTTAAATGGTACACGCCCCATTTGAATTAGGCGGTTTTGCGCTGGACGCCTTTACGTTACACCGCCGTAAGTTTACACGCAAGTGCTTGGTGAATTAGGCACTTGCGCTGAAAACTTGCGGCGGTGTAACGTATAGACGATACGTTACGCCGCCGCAAGTATATGTGAATCTGGCCCTAAATGCCTGGCTGGTAGGAGAATATAAAAGATGTCTCCCATAGTTTTAAGATAAGTGATTCATAGATATTATTATTTTATTTTAGGTAGGTGCATTATGACATGGTATTGCTGTCAACTCTCTTTCCTTCACCTCTCATATTATATGTAGGGACATTTTTTGTGGATATATCAGTGGATTCATCAACTATTTACAGCGAAATGCATTGGCACAGAGTGCTTTTGAAATTTATGGGATTGTGGATTTTTACTATATTGACATAGATGTTACAAGGAATCTGGTTGATTTATACACCTTTTTAAGGAATCAATATTGGGGTAGATTCAGTAAGCAATTGCGTTAGCGTAACCATAGTTACGCAGCGCAATTGCTTAGTTGCACCTGCGTATCGACTGCTCCTGATTCAGGAAGCTCGATATGCCGACTGCAGCCTAAGATATGACCAGCATAAGGCTCTTATGCCGTCGTATCGTAGGCTGCATTCTTACGATGGCCGCTAGGTGGCGTTCCCGTAGTGGTCAGCGTAGAGTATTGTTGCTTTCTTATCCCCATACTGGGAACAAAATGACGTAGCAGATTGCTTGGCCAAACAAGGAGCACAAGGGGGGGAGATCTGGGAAATTCCTTTGAATTTACTGGGCTCAGTTTTGTGCCCCATTGTTTGTGCCTTCACAAAATTCTGCAACTAAAATGTTTTGCTTTCTTCCCTTTTAGAGCCGTAGGGCCAGATTCACAAAGGTTAGCGGATCTTTAGATCCGTGTAACCTATGTGAATTAAGATCCGCCCTCGCAAGTTTGTGAGGAAAGTGTCAAATTCACAACACACTTACCTCCAAATTTGCGACGGCGGATCCTAACTCCCCCAGCGGAATTCAAATTCCGCGGCTAGGGGAGTGTCATATTTAAATCAGGCGCGCTCCCGCGCCGATTTAAATACGCATGCGTCGTCCAGGGAATTTCCCGGCGTGCATTGCTCCCACTGACGTCAATAGGACGTCAGTGGTTGCGACGTGAGCGGGACTTGCGACGCGCGTGTTCGTGAATCGGCGTACGCAAACGACGTAGGAAAATTCAAAATCGACGCGGGAACGACGGCCATACTTAACAATACTTACCCCTGCTTTTAGAAAGGGTAAGTATACGACGGAAAACCGCTACGGAAACGACGTAAGAACACAGCGTCGGGTCCGCGTACGTTCGTGAATTTCGCGTATCTCGCTGATTTACATATTATTCAGTGTAAATCAGCGGGAACGCCCCCGGCGCCATTTTTAAATAAAAAAAAAGATCCGACAGTGTAACACAGTGTGACACTGTCGGATCTCAGCCCTATCTATGCGTAACTGATTCTATGAATCAGGTGCATAGATTGGACCAGAAAAAATCCGAGATACGATGGTGTATCTGAGATACTCCATCGTATCTCTTTTGTGAATCTGGCCCATGAAGTCCATGTGGTAGGTGATCCTTGTGCTTGGTGTTCTCCATTTTGACCACTTCACTGGGCAGTTAGCCTCCATTTCACGTGGAATGGTTTCTTGAGGTGGTTGGCGTGGACTTTCCAGTTGGGGGTCCCTTGCTACGTTGGCTGTGGCATCCGGGTCATTGTTTAGACCACAGACTGGAGTGTCAGTTTCAAACACCTCACAACGGCATATGTATCTATTGTCTTTGACAGTGCAGCAGGCAGTGTGCGGTGCTTTCCATCGCCCTTGAACTTGAATGAGCATTTCGGGGAGGTGCAGCCTTTCCTTGTACACGTCATTCTCGAGGTATCCGAGGGAGTGTATGGACGCCATTGTGTTAAAAGTAGTCCCTTCGTGGTCGCCACTGTTGCTTTCTTATAATAATTAAGTATTTGATTGTATATTTAAGATTTAATATCTCGCATATACGATATATGGTTAAAATAAGGGTTCTGTGATTAGAGTGAAAGTTTCAACATAACACATTTATTTAGAGAAAAGATATTAGCTATCTAACATACTGCATACATATACAGTTTTAAAGTAAGGGAAATAAAAGTTAGTTTCAAATACAAGATAAGCACATCACACTACAAGTATTAAGAAAACAAATTATGACAAAGTATATAAGTGCAGGGGAGAAGATAGATTCTGATGTTACCTTGCTACTGACATCCCTCTGACATCCCGGGCCCGGGAAGTTCTCATCATCTCTCTCCAATTCTATTGATGAGACCCCCTGACTTTATAATCCTGATGTCACTTCTGATTGGCTGAAATAGCCTTTCCTTTTATGGTCACAGCTTCCTTCCACCTTAACTTTATGTCCCTGAGGCCCACTCTGATTGGACATTACTATCCTTTCCAAATATGGGCAACATCCGAGTTCTATCTATTAGCTATGTATAGGTTTGAAGTTTAAACTAATTACCTCTAGCTAGTTAGACCTCCTGTCTATTCATGGAAGAGTACAGTCTTTTCCAGGTGACACCATAAAGTGCAAACCTTTCCCACTGTGATTTCTTCCTGACTTGCTTTGTATGTCAAAAGATGTAGTAGATTGGTCGTCTCCGGCCACCTTCATACAAAGCAATCATGCATATCAAATACGGAGAGTGCTAATTAGATATATTCAATCCCTAACTGTAACTTCTTCCCCACCACACATCTACTGTTATCGTAATATATATTTATACCTATGTAGAATTACGGCGATAAGACAATAACAATTCACCCAGGGCAACAGTATGCAAATTGCATACTAACGCCGATTCACAACCCTACGCGCGCCCTGCGTATGCATTTGACGTCGTTTGCGTTCGTCCGGTTCTGCGTAAGGCTGCTCCTGCTATTAGCAGATGCAGCCAATGCTAAGTATACCCGTCGTTCCCGCGTTGCGATTTAAAAAAATTACGTCGTTTGCGTAAGTGAATCGTGAATGACGCTGGACGCCATTTACGTTCACGTTAAAGCAAATGACGTCCTTGCGACGTCATTTGCCGCAATGCACGTCGGGAAAGCCTAATTTAAATGATCCACTCCCCCTACGGGATCATTTAAATTACGCGCCCTTACGCCGGGCAGTTTTAAGGAGCGCCCGTGCAAATTACGTAGCTACTGCTTCATGAATGAAGCGTAGCGCAGGTAATTTACGGAGGCGCAGTGTTAAAACGGTACGCTGCACCTCCGTAAGAGGGCGCAATTCGTACCTGAATCTACCCCTTTGTTTTCAATGTATATATACAATAAATGGTGATTTTATATTGGCATCCTAATGAGTATATTACCCTGTTTACTTCTCTTGTCTCCCGTAATGTATTGCAAGAATAGGATTTTATAGTACACCAAAAATCTGATTTTATTGCAGTTATTTAATCACTGAAAAGGCATTACCCGCATTAAATTTTACTAGTATACAATAAAAGCCCCAAATAAACCTGAGTTCTCTTTATTCTACTTTACAGAAGAGTAGAGGTTGTGCCAATCACATCTCTATTTCATTATGCAATGCTGACATTCGAACATGTTTTCAAGCAATGGGAGAATGAAGAGTACAGGGAAAGCCTCCATGTAATATTGTGCTTTCAAGGTCCAATGAGCAGACAGATGACACAGAAAGTTACAAAGCTGACAAAAGCCATCTACCCAACAGGGGCTGTGGCACTGTTGTGTGAATCATAAGAAAAAGATTGTTCACATATACTATGTATTTAACAGTTTGACCCTAAACAAGGCCAACTATCCATCCCTACACTGAAATAAAAACATAACAGTCTACTTGAGGTCTGGACTAACTACCTACTCTATTGGCTCAGTCACTCAGCAGCAATACAAATTACCAATCTACTGAAGTTATTGTATCTGTTTAGGTTACTGCCCATTGAGATCTCTTTCTATGTTATCTGTACTTATCAACCAACCATGTCTAATGCTTCATTTCCAGACTTAAGTGTTGGATTGGGCGCCCCCTACTGGGCCAGATTCAGAAAGATCAGCGGATCTTTCTGCTGCCGTAACGTAACTCATTTACGTTACGCCGCCGCAAGTTTTTCAGGCAAGTGCTGTATTCACAAAGCACTTGCCTGTAAAGTTGCGGCAGCGTAGCGTAAATCCACCCGAACTGCGCATGCGCCGGCCGCGACTGAATCCCAGTGCGCATGCTCCAAATGACGTCGGCAACTCGTCATGCTTTCGTCGTGAACGTAAATTACGTCCAGCCGTATTCGCGAACGACTTACACAAACGACGTAAAAATGGCAAAACTCGGCGCGGGAACGATGCCCATACTTAACATAGGATACGCCACACATACCTCTCATATAGCAGGGGTAACTATACGCCGGAAAAAGCCGAACGCAAACAACGTAAAAAAAAAGTGCCGGGCGGTCATTAATTTTTGAATCGGCGTAACTCCTCATTTGCATATTCCTTGCGTAATAATACGGAAGCGCCACCTAGCGGCCGGCCTGGAATTGCAGCCTGATATCCAACGGTGTAAGACACTTACACCTGTCGGATCTTAGGCATATCTATGCGTAACCTGGTTCTTTGAATCAGGCGCATAGATACGACGGCCGGACTCAGAGATACGACAGCGTATCAGGAGATACGCCGGCGTATCTCTTTTCTGAATCCGGTCCACTGTTCTGAAACACCCAGATAGGTATCCCTGGAAGCTGTTGACTGTTATTCTCTATGCTGTGTTCATATTGGTTATAGCGCAGTGCGATTTAATGCATGTTTTACATGCAGTTTTAGGTACACTACCAATTACTTCCAATAAATGTGCATTTACTGAAAGCGCCTAAAAGATACAGCATGGTAGACTTTGATGCACTTTCATGAAAACGCATGGTTTAATAGAAGTCAATAGAAGCACACCTAAACTGTGTGTAAAACGCACATACAATCACACTGTGCCCAAAATGAAGTGCACCGATGAGGATTCGGCCTTAGGGATAGACCTGGGAACTGGGAGTCTTACATTACCTACTGGAAAACTTCAACTGCAACCTGATAAAAGTGTGACCTTTGACTCTGTTAGTCTAAGGCCGCGTACACACGATCGGTCATAACCGATGAAAACGGACTGAAGGACCATTTCATTGGTTAACCGATGAAGCTGACTAATGATGATGTGCTACACACCATCGGTTAAAAAACGATCGTGTCAGAACACGGTGACGTAAAACACGACGACGTGCTGAAAACAACGAAGTTCAATGCTTCCAAGCATGCGTCGACTTGATTCTGAGCATGCGCGGCCTTTTGACCGATGCTTTTGCATACTAACGATCGGTTTTGACCTATCGGTTAGGCGTTCATCGGTTCAATTTTAAAGCAAATTCTCTTTTTTTTGACCGAAGGATAACTGACCGATGGGGCCCACACACGATCGGTTTGGACCGATGAAGCGGTCCTTCAGTCCGTTGTCATCGGTTTTGACCGATCGTGTGTACGCGGCCTAAGGGACCTAAGCAGACCCATTTTGGATCTGTTACACTCACCTTCCCTTCATGATTACCCTCTCACCCCATTTCTTTCCTACCAACACCTACTTGCTCCCAACCGTGTGAATTTAAACTGTTCCAAATATTAAGACTTATGCCGCATACACAGGACTGTTTTTCATGATGAGAAAAATGCCATTTTTTAAATTGGTCATTAAAAACGATTGTGTGAGGGCTCCAGAGCATTTTTCTCAATGTGAAAAATGGGCATTAAAAATTTAGAAAATGCTCTAATTTTTCTCGTTGTTTTTCACGTCATGAAAAACGGTCGTTTGTAGGCTTTATCAACGGGAAAAAAAACGTGCATGCTCAGAAGCAAGTTATGAGACGGGAGCACTCGTTCTAGTAAAACTAGCATTTGTAATAGAGATAGCACATTCGTCACGCTGTAACAGACTGAAAAGCACGAAAACTGAAAAGCGCGAATCGTCTCTCACCAAACTTTTACTAACAAGAAATTGGCAAAAGCAGCCCAAAGGGTGGCGCCATCCGAATAGAACTTCCCCTTTATAGTGCCGTCGTACCTGTTGTAAGTCACCGCGCTTTGTTCAAGCAATTTTTTTCCCACGGTCATGTGTATGCAAGGCAGGCTTGACAAGAATCATGTCGAGAAAAATTTTGTTTTTTTCCATGACATTAAAAACGGTTGTGTGTACGCGGCATTACTTCTGATGGATCTCTTGGTCAAACATTGTAACCATATTATTGTAGCTGTTTCTCGCAAAGAGGTTCCATGCTATAATGTACTCTTCTGTTTGGTAAATTCAGTAATGTGACCGTTCAGTTGCTTTAACTTAAAAAAAATAAAAATATTGAGCCAAAAAGCATATAGCTGTTTGTCTAAAGTTTTGCATGAAAGTGAATCTATACCTATTTAGATAGAATGGAGAAAGGGTAAAAACCCTGTCAGATTTCACTGCTATCTGTGGGAAAAAAAGTTTTTTTTGTTTGTTTTTTTACTTCTGTCTTGTGTTGCTGTTATGTCGCGTACACACGGTCGGAATGTCCGATGGAAAAAGTCAGATGGGAGCTTTCATCGGATATTCCAACTGTGTGTATGCCCCATCTGACTTTTTCCATCGGAATTTCTGACGGACTTAGAGAGCAGGTTCTCTATTTTTCAGACGGAAAAAATTCCTATCGGAAAATCCGTTCATCTGTATGGAATTCCGACGCACTAAAAACCACGCATGCTCGGAATCAAGTCGACGCATGCTCGGAAGCATTGAACTTAATTGTTCTCGGCTCGTCGTAGTGTTGTACATCACCGCGTTCTTGACGGTCGGAATTTGGTGTGACCGTGTGTATGCAAGACAGCTTGAGTGGAATTCCGTCTAAAAACCATCCAAGTTTTTTCCTTACCGGAAAAAACGGTAGTGCACAGGGCATTAAAGAAAGTTTCCATCACTTCCTGTCTCAGGAAAAATCTTTTTATCAGGAGCTGAAAAAAAAAGTCTCACTTGGCTTAACGTGTATCACAAACGCATTCAACTTACCAATCAGTATGGACACAGGGGCAGATCCACAAAGCACTTACGCCGGCGTATCTCGAGATGCGTGGCGTAAGTGTAAATATGCGCTGGAGTATCTATGCGCCGTATCCCCAAAACGAGATACGCCTGAAAACTAGGGGCCAGATTCACCTACTTGCACTGCGTCGTAACGTATGTCATTTACGTTACACGGCCGCAAGTTTTAAGCGTAAGTGCTTGATTCACAAAGCACTTGCCTGTAAACTTGCGGCGGCGTAACGTAAATCCATCTGGCGCAAGCCCGCCTAATTCAAATGGGTCGTGTACCATTTAAATTAGGCGCATTCCCGCGCCGAACGTTCTGCGCATGCTCCGTTAGGAAATTTCCTGCCGTGCTTTGCGCAAAATTACAGCGCCCCGATGTGTTTTTTGAATGGCGACGTGCGTTAAGTCCTTTCGTATTCCCGGACGTCTTACGCAAAAAAAAAAATTTGAAATTCGATGCGGGAACGACGGCCATACTTTAACATGGGCTGTCTAATATTACACCACCTAAATAGCAATCGCAACTGTACGACGGGAAAAGCCGACTAGCGACGACGTAAGAGAATGCGACGAACGCGCGTACCTTCGTGGATCGCTGTAAACAGCTAATTTGCATACCCGACGCGGAAAACGACGCAAACTCCACCCAGCGGTCGCCGAAGTATTGCATCCTAAGATCCGAAGGCGTACGAAGCCGTACACCTGTCGGATCTTAGCCAAATGCTGTTGTATCTTTGTTTGTGAATTACAAATAAAGATACGACGCAGCAAATTTGAAAGTACGCCGGAGTATCAGCAGATACTCTGGCGTACTTTTTCTGTGAATCTGGCCCACAGTAATTAGCGGTGTATGTGGGACGTGCTGCTGATTAATCATTAGCACTTAATCTGGAACATTATACTAATTCCAATTTTTTTTTTAAACGCCCAGGAGAAAAGATGAAATCTAAAATCCACTACATTATAATACGTATGTTTCAAAAATGAATACAGGGACTAATATTTAAACAACTTGTCTTCCTGCTGCCTGACCTTGTCACTTGCACAATGCCTATAATCCCTGTGTCATTATCAGTAGGTAAGGAGAAGCTATGATTGATAATACATAGTAAAATCACTCTGGGAAGGAAACATTGAAGAGAAGTGCTAAGAAGTATTATACATCGATCTTTCATGAAAATAATGATTGATGTGTCTACACTGCTCACTCCTGGAATGTAGTGAATAATAATGGACAATTGCAGGCGAAAGACAAAATTCAGTAATAACTCAAGGAAAACTAGATATCTGTATTTGGTCATATATCGTGATGAGCAAACAGCAAAGTTTGGTTCACTACAGATTTACAAAAATGTTGAACTTTGGGCCAGATTCACATATACTTGCGGCGGCGTAACGTATCGTCTATACGTTACACCGCCGCAAGTTTTCAGCGCAAGTGCCTGATTCACCAAGCACTTGCGTGTAAACTTATGGCGGTGTAACGTAAAGGCGTCCGGCGCAAGCCCGCCTAATTCAAATGAGGCGCGTACCATTTAAATTAGGCGCGCTCCCGCGTCGGACGTACTGCGCATGCTCCGTTTTGAAATTCCCACCGTGCTTTGCGCGAAGTGACGTCATTTTTTTGAACAGCGACGTGCGTAACGTACTTTCGTATTCCCGGACGTCTTACGCAAAAAAAATTGAAATTCGACGCGGGAACGACGGCCATACTTTAACATGGCTCGTCTAAAGTTAAGCCATGTTAAAGCAGGCCTAACTTTGCGATGGGAAAAAACCACTAGCGACGATGTAACGAACGCGAAAACCTTTGTGGATCGCCGTAAAAGCTTATTTGCATACCCAACGCTGGAAAACGACGCAAACTCCACCCAGCGGCGGCCAAAGTATTGCATCCTAAGATCCGACGGTGTAAGTCAATTACACCTGTCGGATCTTAGGGCTATCTATGCTTAACTGATTCTATGAATCAGCCGCATAGATACTCTCAGAGATACGCCATCGTATCTCTTTTGTGAATCTGGCCCATAGTACCCAAATCTCATTTAAGTCTATTGTTGTTTTTTTTTTTTTTCTAGCATTTTTCAAGGCCAATTTGCAAGCTTTTGGTAAAAAAGGGAATGGGTAGAGAACTACAAGGAGGGACATGTACCAATATGAAAAGAAACATCATTAAGCTAACATGCTTGGGGGATTATTTAGACCGGCATGTAAAGTGATGCACTTTTAGGATGTGTTTGAGCTGAAGTGACATAAAAAACCCAAAAATGACAGTTCTTTGGCTGCTGTTTTTTGCTGGTTGTGAACAAAATAGCCGAGTGATCCTGGTGAACATATATTGATTTGGAGGATGGAGCATAACTTTTTTTTTTACATGAGGTCCCTCTTAAATGCCACATGAGATCATTTTTCAGGCATGCAGCTAGGATGACCAGGAATAGAAGGGGGAGCGAGGGTGTCCCTTCCCTGCTGATAGATACCACGCTTCATGCCCTGCAGAAGAAAGAACAAAGAAAAAGTATACCATATCTATATTCTAGATTTCAAGATTGAGGTTTTTATTTATTTTTAATTGCGAACCCATGAGAAAAAAAGGCATGCCCCCTCTCAATCAAAAACCATATTGGGGCCTGGTGTGGAATTTTTAGGAGGACACCACAAAAATGGTGTCGGGTGTTCCCCCAAAATCTATACCAGGTCTTTATCCAGGCATGTAGCCTGGCTAGCCAGGAAAGGCAGGCACAGCCAGTGGGGTCACATGCCCTCAGCATTGGGAGGGTGCCTTGTCAGGGGGCCCTTCTTCTGTCAAGCCATCTAGAAGCCCCCTTTAGAACACAGGGTCCCCCAGATATTTGTCCCTTCCACAATAATGAGTAAGGTGTACATAGTACCACTTATTTCTCATTCACACAAAAATGACAGTAAATGAACCCTCACACACAAAGTCCTATTAAAAAAACATGGTCCCTTGATATAAATACAAAGGGCCAGATTCATGTACAATTGCACCTTTGGAAACTTAAGCCATTTAAGTTACACCGCTGTAAGTTTTCAGGTTTAGTGCTCGATCCACAAAGCACTTACCTGGAAACTTGCGGCGGTGTATCGTAAATGCGTCCGGCGCAAGGCGGGCCAAATCGAATGGGCGGCTAACATTTAAATTAGGCGCGCGCCCGCGCCGGACCTACTGCGCATGCTCCGTTTCCTAACTCCCGCCGTGCTTTGCGCGAAGTGACGTCATTTTCTGAAACGGCGACGCGCGTAGCGTAATTCCGTATTCCCGGATGGCTTACGCAAACGACGTTAAATTTAGAATTTCGACGCGGGAACGACGGCCATACTTTAGACAGCAATACGCTTGCTGACTAAAGTTAGGGCACCAAAAAGAACGACTAACTTTGCGACGGGAAACTAGACTAGCGGCGACGTAGCGAACGTGAAAATCCGTTGTGGATCCGCCGTAACTCCTAATTTGCAGACCCGACGCTGGTTTACGACGCAAACTCCCCCCAGCGGCGGCCGCGGTACTGCATCCTAAGATCCGACAGTGTAAAACAATTACACCTGTCGGATCTAAGGGCTATCTATGCGTAACTGATTCTATGAATCAGTCGCATAGATAGAAACAGGGATACGACGGCGTATCAGGAGAAACGCCGTCGTATCTCTTTTGTGAATCTGGCCCAAAGTCCATAAGATCATCCAGCATTGTAGATCCAACGTTAATCATGGTTAATCATGGTGAATGACACCCCAACAACCTGTCGACACAATGGCCTTTCCAGGATGATCTTTTCTTCTAATTATCAACAAACGTGTCGTGATGCTGGCTTATTTTATTGACCAACCTGGAAACAAGCTGTGGGAGGGCGAACAAAAGCTGACATTTTGCGAGGGTAGTAATACGGCACTAAATGACTTTGGGCTGCAACAATGGGAGGTTGGGGCATGGGGACGAACTAGCCAAATGTGGCTATTTAGTTTGCCTGTTCAGTGAACTCCAAACAGCTCGGACTTTGGTCAAACTGAGGATCAACCCAAACCTTCTTCCTAATCATTTGGATGGCATTGAGCAAAAAGGTTCTCCCCGCCACCACTTAAACTCTGGGGCCAGAGGTAAATCGAGCTGTCAAAGCTCACTGACTGGGCACAGAAGGAAAAGGCCACCACATTAGCAAATCACTAACATCCACATTTATTGTATGAAATGTCCACAAGCATGACAATGACATTCTTGAAGATGCTGGTTGCCATGGATGTTTTACTTGGAGGGGAGTAGTAATTGACGCAAAGTCCAAAGGGCAGGACTAAGTGACATACTCATATCCTTATTATATCAAATGAGCAATTTGATCTATAAATGATCATAAAAGAGTATATGGTCTTGTTGAAAAATCATAAGGAATTTGGTTAGAATCAATCTTTTTTTTTTGCTGCTGTGATGGCAAACAACCATTTTTTATGGAAACATTTAAACCTCTGATTGTTTATCTTTGTATATGGCCAGCCTAATTCTGTCACCATATATGGTAGGTGGGGCTAGCCAGACTGTGACTGGCTTCAGTAGTGGCCAGTCACAGTCCTCCTACCCTGGAAATAGGGACCCACCTCCCAGCATTAGACCAGTACCCGATCTCCTCCCCATACAAAAGTGCTTTTTGAGATTTTCCTTCACTTCCTGTCCCATAGCCAAACAGGAAGTGAGACGAAATCCCTGCAAATTATGGAAACCCCCAGGTCCCCATTAGAAGATTTCCCCTCTATTACTTTTCTGGGAACAGCCCAAAATTTGTAATGTTTTTACTTTCACTTTCAATGATAATGGTTGGGGATTGGTCAGGGCCTCTCAGAATACACCATGTGGCTCCATCTCCCCCCAACCTCTCTTTCTAGAAAACACTGGAACATTCTAGAAAGTCACCCAGCACTTACTATGAGCCACTCCCAACCCAGATCACAAAACACACCCAGGCATGGCTACCAGCCAAGCCTGGAAATGTACCTGTACTAGGAAAAAACCTACACTAAAGGGTGCTACAGGGGTTATGGGTGTAATCTTAATGATGCTTGAACACCTGCCCACCCACTATATTGATATGAAACCCGGATGCTATCTTTGAGAAGTACAGTACACGTGTGACATTTTTCTTCAAAAATGTGCCCTTCTCACTTAGGATTTTAAAGGTAACTGTTTGCATACTGCGCATGCATTAGAATATGAGTGAAAAAATGTCATCAGCACACCAAGGATTTTTCAAAAGGGTCCAAAGCTTTATTTTTGTGGTCACATGATAAACATACAGTAACGTTTCAGAACCATGCAGGGCCCCTTTATCAATCAAGTGACACTTTCCTGATAATGGGACCCTACGTGGCTCCGAAACATTGCAGAATCTTTATCATGTAACAATGAAAATAAAGCCTTGGACCCTTTTGAGGAATCCTTGGTGTGCTGATGACATTTTCTTCACTCTGATCATCCACGGTTTCCAGCCTATGGTCATTACAGCATCCAGCACTACTGAACAACCAGTTTCTTGAATAGGCGTGTAGGGAATATTACGCTTGCATGAGGATATGGGTGCAATCTTAGAGATGCCTGAACACCAACCCACCATATTGATATGGAACACATATGCTATCTTTGAGAAGTATAAGCGTAATATTATTTTTTAAACATTTGTGTTTCTCACTTACAATTTTAAATGTAACGGTTAAACATTATTTACCGCTAAATAACAACCTAATGCTTATACTCTGCTATTGTTTTGACCATTAAATCAGAATTTCAATCTGAAACTAAGAGCAGAAACATATAGGTAGATTCACAAAGAGTTAGGTCGGCTTATCAGTAGATAAGCCGACCTAACTCTGAATCTACGCCGGCGTTTGTTTAAGTGTATTCTCAAACAGAGATACACTTAAACATATCTAAGATAGGACGGATTGCGCCGTTCTATCTTATCTTGCAATGTTTCTGTTGTCCGCTAGATGGCGCTTCCATTGCGGCCGGCGTAGATTATGTAAATGAGGGGATACGCCGATTCACGAACGTACGCCAGGCCTACATCGTCGCATTACGTTGTTTCCGTAAGGGATAGGCCGCTTAAAGTTATTCCACCTATGAGGTGGAATAACAATGTTAAGTATGGCCGCCGTTCCCGCCGCGAGGTTCGAATTTTTTACGTCATTTGCGCAAGTCGTCCGCGAATCGGGATTTACGTCGTTTACGTACACGTCGAAATCAATAGGCCCGTACGGCCTACTTAGCAGCAATGCGCACTGGGAAATGTAGTCGCCCGGCGCATGCACAGTGTCAAAAAACGTCAAAAAACGTGAGGTCAAGCCTCATTTCCATACAACACGCCCCCCTCCAAGTCATTTGAATCAGGCGCCCTTACGCCCGCTCGTTTTAGGCTACACCGCCGAAAATTAGCAGGTAAGTGGTTTGAGAATCACTACTAGCCTAACTAATTTACGGCGGTGTAGCCTAAAAAGACTAGGCTAGGCCGCCCTAAAGTTAGGCGTCCCTACCTGAATCTACCTAATAAACTTTTTTTTTACTCCCTGTACTCTTCTCTTGTAATACCTATAGGATACATGTCAGTATATCTGTTCACATACAACTTTTCCAGCTTATCGTTTTTCATTAATATTTAGATTTATGATCATGTTGTAAAGTTTTACAGCTTAATCATGATGATCCCAGATGTATAAAACTGGCAGCAAATCACAGGACTGTTTAAAAGCTTGCAAATTAATTTTGATCATATAAATTAGTAACATTTGTTCAAATAAAGCTTTCCGACTCCACAATTCACACATCACACAGTTGCAAATCTAATACACAGACAGAATTACAAAAAAAATAATAAAAAATCAACAAAAGATATCCAGGCCAGGATAAATATGCCAGTACTTTTCTGAGCTCAAAAATTATATTTTATTGCTGGTTAAATAATGGAGATAGATGAAATTTATAAGGTCCTGGCTAGGATTGCTGAGACAGGAGACGAGTATGCATGATGTTTTAACAGTACAGTCAGAGGTTCCTAATTGGGAAGTTTTTTAAAGATTTTTTTTCCATGTCTTTTGAATGTTTTTAGTCATGGCCAACTGTGCAATAATATCTATTAATATCCATGGATATGTGTTTTCTTTTTAATGTAAGAATGACGATAACATACAGAACATATACCGTATTTATCGGCGTATATGGCGCACTATTTTCCCCTTAACCTCCCTGGCGGTATGATTCTTTCAGAAAAAACATGCTGAAAGCGGTACCATTATTTGCAAGGAAATTTGGCGTTTTATATTGTAGGTCTGTAATTTTTAGAAATAACTCACTTAAATCTGACCAAACAAGATTCTAATAGGCATCCCGGGTATGACATTTTTTTAAAAACAAAATTATAAATTATAATATAATAAATAATTATAAATAATTATAACAAATAATAATATAATTATAATAAAAATTATTCAATAATGTAATCAAATTAAAATCACTGAAATTTGCTCAGTTGCAGAATTGTTGCTGTCATTATTTTTTTTTTTTTATGACGAATTTCCCCACAAATCGCTATCGCACAATTCTGCAAGTGATTATAATTTATTATCGCTGTTTTTTAGCTGATCTAAAACTATTTTTGACATAAAGGGACACTTTTGGTTGCTATGGACAATCTACAGTTTGCAGGGAGAAAAAAAGGTTTTTATTATATAAAATGACATGCATGACACTGGGCAGACCACTAGGGACAGGGGGTGTGTGTTTTTTTTACATACAGTACTGTAATCTATAAGATTACAGTATACTGTATGTAAAGTGTTTGTTTACGTTTTTGAATTTGGCGCCGTTCTCCGTCCCCGTGCGTCGTAACGTTGCAGGGAACGGAGATCGGCGTCACACGGAGGCACTATGTGAATCGAGCGAGGTCCCGCTCGCTCACACAGCGCGGTGGCATCGCTGGATCCAGGGACAAGGTAAGTAAAAAGTGCCTGTGGATTCAGCGAGGCGAGCCGAGACTGATTCGGGGTTACCGATCGTAGCAGGGAAATCTAACCCCGAGTCAGTCTCGGGAAGACCGCCAGGGAGGTTAAAATAAGGGGGAAAACGTGGGTGCACGATATAAGCCGATGGCCGCTTCCCGCGCTCAGTTTGAAATCCTGCGCCGACATATACCGAGTGCAGTACACTCAGGTACATTCGGCCAGGCTCGGCTTCGCTCGTGCTCACGCATAAACGTCACAGAGCGCAAGTGACGCCAAGCCTTGCCGAATGTACCCGAGTGTACTGCACTCGGTATATGTCGGCGGAGGCGTTCGAACTGAGCGCGGGAAGCAGGGACTCGACGTGAGGCGCGCGCTGGAGAAGCCGGGAGTACACCATCGAGGCCGCAGACGGACGCCGGACCGGACGATGGACGCTGGGAAGACATCAAAACTGTAAGTAATGCAATCATATAACATTTTTTTTTACAGGAATTTCGGGGGCACTTTGGGGGTGCGCGGTATACGCGGGAGCGCGTTATACCACGATAAATACGGTAAATGGATGCATAATGTATGCAGCAACATTTTTTATTACAAAGCAAACAGAAGTTGGCAGGGAGAGGTGTGGCGTCAGCCATTATTACCACTTGTCTCCCATGCAATATTAGGCACACTCATATCCATTTTTAATTGTAAATAGTATTTCATTTTTATTATTATCATAATCAATAAAGCGCATTATAAAAAAAATGTTACCCCTATTTATTTGTTGCCATTCAGAGTTGCAGATCTCCTGTGGCTTTGTTGCAGCCATTTCATGTCTACATACATGCGCTCCACTGATAACTGCATGACATTTCTTCTGGTGACAACAGCAAAACATGCCTTTAGTGTACGGCCTCGTACAGACGACCGAGAATCTCGTCGTAAAAGAAATGTCGTTTTCCTCATCAAGGTTCTTGTCAGGCTTGACGAGAATCTTGTCAAGCTTTCCTTGCATAGACACTGTCAAGACAAAATCTCGTCTTTCTCAAACGCGGTGACGTACAACACGTACGACGGCACTATAAAGGGGAAGTTTGATTCCACTGGCGCCACCCTTGGGGCTGCTTTTGCTAATCTCATGTTACCGCGTGTTAGTAAAAGTTTGGTGAGAGACGATTCGCGCTTTTCAGTCTGTTACAGCGTGACGAATGTGCTATATCCATTACGAACGCTACTTTTACAGAAGGTGCGCTCCCGTCTCATACTTTATTCTGAGCATGCGCGGGTTTCGAAGCATACACACGAACGTGTTTCTCGTCGTAAAAAAGCCCGACGAGAAACACGATGAGGAAATTGAGACTCCCGACGAGAAAAAAGAGAGCATGTTCTCTTTTTTTCTCGTCGAGATCTCGATGAAAAACATACACATGACCGTTTTTCTCTGCAACAATTGCTCTGCCAGCATTTTTCTTGATGGATTTTGCCGAGGAAAACGGTCGTTTGTACGAGGCTTATGTGTTGAAACAGTCATTTGCAGTCCCCATTGGAAAATCACGTGGCAGGGTAGCAACACAAGCATATCTGAGAGACGGAGAAATGTTAGCATGTTATGAGATTTTAGTGATTGGTTTACTAATCAGTTATATGGTATATTAGGTTAGAGAACAAAGGGATCATTTGTTGGGCTATCTCTCCATCTCTTCGGAAATATAAATATTGTGTGCACTGATTCTTTAAACATGATGCAAAAGATGCATTCACACTGCATATCGTAAGCCCCGTACACACGATCGGATATTCCGACAACCAGTGTTGCCAACCTACCAGGTTGAAATTTACTGACATCCAAAATTTACTGGCACAGCTAGGTTTTTACTGGCAGCTCCAAAAGTTACAAAATTATAGTTTTAAGTGCAAATTACAGTATTTAGGCTACAAATAAGTACAATATGCAAGCAGCAATGCGATTTAAGGTAGATATTAAAGGGGTGGTTCCCCCAAAATTCATTAAAAAAAAAAAATCCTTTCTTCCGCTTGGTACATGTACAATAATGTACTCACCCGTCCCAGGAATCTAGGCGCCAGCATTCTTAATTCATCAGAAAGTAAACTTTATAAAATACAGCGATGGACGTTTCCATCTTAGCTCCTGGCATTCTGAAGCCCTATGCTGGAAAGAAATAGACACGCCCAGCCCCACTCAGACAGACCAGGAAGTGCCTGCTTCACAGACCATAAAGAAAGTTAAACAAACGTTTTAAAACATTTTGTTTGGCGAACGGTTTTTAGGCTAACTGTGCCCTTTTGTTTAAGGTTAAGTTGTTAGATAGGTGGAACCTCCACTTTAAGGCAAAAAGCATATTTCTTATTTTTTTTCTGATAAAGTAAGTAAGTAGCTAAGGGACAGGACTCAGGAGGGCAAGAAATTAGAATGGGCGATGTACTCATGAAATTGACTCTCACAGTGATACTGACAGCAGTGTGCAGCAGCACAGATGATGACTCCTCAATGACATGACACATTCTCTCCTGAGTCACAGTGATGGTCTCTCTCCATGGTGGTCCCTTCAGTTCCCTCCAGTCCAAACAGCACTGACAGTCCTACTCCTGGCTTGCCTTATGTAACAGCTACGGTGAACGGGAGTGAACCACAACTGCGGTTTAAGGAAAGGATTCAATGCACCTCCCAATGTTATGTGAGATTTCAGTACTGGGCCCCAGGCGCCACTCCAATTAGAGAACAGGAGTTTGGGGGGTCACTACATCATCTCTCTCACATATAGGCATGCGTTGAGCTCCTAAGGGCGGAGGTATTACAACATGTGTCCAACCGCTAGCATAGAAGATTACAATAATGATCAACGAGCACAACTCCATTAAAGATTCCAATGCACTTCTCTTATGTAAGTGATTATCAGTACAGGACTCCAGGCGTCACTCCAATCAGGAAACAGGAGTTTTTGGGGTTCTATACATCATATCACTTTAACGTAAAGATTGCATTAGGTCACTAAGGGAGCAGGTATGAAATATCCTCAACCCTTAGCATAGCCAGTTTAGGCCGATACGTATTCTTCTACCTATTTTTGGTAAAAAAAAATCACAATAAGCATTTATCGATAGGTTTGCGCAAAATTTATAGCGTTTACAAAATAGGGGATCGTTTTATTGCATTTTTATAAATTTTTTTTTTTTTTACTACTAATGGCGGCGATCAGCGTTTTCTTTTTTTGTGACTGCGACATTATGGCGGACACATCGGACAATTTTGACACATTTTTGGGACCATTGTCATTTTCACGGCAAAAAATGCTATAAAAATGCATTGTTTACTTTAAAAATGACAATTTCAGTTTGGGAGTTACCCACTAGGGGGCGCTGAAGGGGTTAAGTGTGACCTCATATGTGTTTCTAACTGTAGGGGGGCGGACGTGTGACGTCATTGATCGCCTTTCCCTATATCAGGGAACAGACGATCAATGTTAGCGCCACAGTGAAGAACGGGGAAGCTGTGTTTACACACAGCTCTTCCCGTTCTTCAGCTCCGGGGACCGATCGCGGGACTCCAGCGGCGATCGGGTCCCGCGGCTGCGGTCACGGAGCTTCGGCCCGGGTCGCGGGCGCGCGCCTCGGGCACGTGCCTGCGACCCACGGCTGGGCACCTAAAGAGGTCCTTTGGTAATAAAACCTGGAAGCTCATTGGTTTCTATGCAGAAGTGAGCCTGATTTTGCACTTTCTAGCTTTAGTAAATAAACCCCATTATGTACTTAAAAGTGGGGTATGCCTGTATTATAGACACCTTCAGGGATATCAACCCTATTACACACCTTTGTGTCATCAGTAAAAAGACATACCTTGCCCAACAAACAAGGTATGTACTTTAGTGGTAGTGTGGCTTTGGCCCGTTTCACACGTGCAGACAGTATTAGCTAGATTCACGTAGGGTGTCCTAATTTTGCGGCGGCGTAGCTTAGCGTGTTTAGACTTTAGATGATTCACATAGTACTTGCCTGCTAAGTTATGGCATGTTAATTTGTGTTGACCTAATGATATTGAAGTTTTTTGGAACGGCGCATGCGCCGTCCGTCTACATTTCCCAGTGTGTATTGCGGCAACGTACGCCGCACGGGCCTATTGATTTCGACGTGGACGTAAATGACGTAAATCCCTATTCACGGATGACTTACGCAAACTATGTAAAATTTTTCGAATTTCGAAGCGGGAACGGCGGCCATACTTTAACATTACTGTTCAAACTATTTGTTGGAATAACTTTAGGCCTGATAAAGCATTACGTAAACGGCGTATCTGTACTGCGTCGGCCGGGCGTACATTCGTGAATAGGCGTATCTAGTGATTTACATATTCTACGCCGACCGCAATGGAAGCGCCACCTAGCGGCCAGCCTAAATATTGCACCCTAAGATAGGACGGCGCAAGCCATCGTATCTTAGATAGGTTTAAGTGTATCTCTGTTTGAGAATACACTTAAACTTAGGTCGGCGCAGATTCCGAGTTAGGTCAGCATATCTACTGTACTCTATGTGAATCTAGCTATATGTCCGTATTTCATCCATCCGTTTTCGGATTAAAGGGTCACTAAATGAATTTTTTTTTTTAGCTAAATAGCTTCCTTTACCTTGCTGCAGTCCTGGTTTCATGTCCTCATTGTTCGTTTTTGCTTTCATGTTGCTGTAAATCCTCTCTGTTCTGGACACTTCCTGGTTGCCTGTTTCCTGATAACCACAGTACTGGGAGATTTCTCACGGTGGTCACTAATCAAGGAGGTGTGAGTAAAACGAAACTGGATTGGTGCTGAGGAGTTTTAGACAAAGTATCACTGCTCTCTATTGGCTGACTGCCCTCTAGTGGCTCTCTGTACATCAGAGAACCAGCAAACAACAGCAAAAACGAAACTACACTGCAGGCACATTATATGATTGTTTTTTTATCTATTTTTAATCATTTTTAAAAGGAATCAGTTAACTATTATGTCTCTATGCCCTGTAAACAGTCATTTCAGCAAAAAACTGTTTTTCCTTTAGTGACCCTTTAAATACGGACATACATGTATCCCTATGGGATAGAGGGTGTCAGCGAATGAACATCTGCTGACACCCGATCTCATTGGTCCCCGCTATGGTCCGATTCTGCAGATGGCGGAAAATCCTATTTTTCCATCTGTCTGTGGATCGGATCCCGTGAACAACGGACAGACGTTTCGAGTTCATCCGATCCCCCATAGAGGAGAGCGGAGATCTGACAGGGCGCTCCTTGCACAGTGCGCAGGGACCGCCCTGTCATCTGCCGGCTCAGCGGGGATCAACAGAGCGATCCCCGCTGAGCAAGCGGATGAGAAAGGTATGGATCCTCACGGGATCCGTACGTGTGAAAGGGCCCTTTCTGTGAACCCAAGAACCAGTCTATGTATTAAAATACTGCTATTTATTTTTTTCTATGTAGGATGTTAGGATTATCATGTGTCTTGCCAAATGTTGTAAACATGTTTTTGTTTTGCCTACAGTTAGGAGGTGTCACATGAGCTTGAGCTGTGTATGGTGCTTGAGCCAGAACAATTCCAAAGAAAGAAGCTCTGTATCTAAGCGTAGCATGTAATGTTGTTGGCCCTAGTTTAATTATTACATTGCTTACTTTCCTGCATAATAATAAAGCAGTGTATGTTTCCTTATATAATACATTCTATAAAGGTATATCTGACTAATAAACAATATATTTGTAAAAATGATAAAAAAAATAAAATAAAATGTATAAAGCATCAGTTCACATACTGAAAAAAGCTGCACAGCAATCACTTTAATTTTATAACATCAGCATTGTGTACAGGGTGCCACAGACGGGTCCTGAATGGTAATCACATGCCACCCTTATCTGGGTTGTTTTCCTTTTAAAGGGGTTGTAAAGGTTCGCTTTTTATTTTCTAAATAGGTTTCTTTAAGTGCATTGTTGGTTCACTTACCTTTTCCTTCAATTTCCCTTCTAAATAGGGTGCCCACGTGTCCCGGATTGCCCGGGATTATCCAGTAATCTACATCTTTGTCCTTGGTCCCGGGCACCTTATAGAGTGTCCCGGAATCGCCTCCTTGGTCGATCTGATGCCCCCTAAAAATTGCCGCCGCATTGCCACTGTCCCTCACTACCCGCTGTGCTAGTTCTGTCCGATACGGCTTCATTTCCCCCCAGACGCTGCCTGGCTCACTGCCAAAACAACTGGTTGCTAGGCATGGCCCGACTGGCGTCTAACAACCAGTGACGTCACGATGAGGAGGAGAGTGAAGCCCCAGCATTCCAAGCGAGCCGGTGGAGGATTCCGCCTCGCTCATAAGCTCCGCCCCCAACTCCACCCTGCCTCCGCCTCTACCCTGTTGGCTGTTCCTGCGCTGGAAGAAAGGTAAGCGAAATGCTCCCTGCACTGCCCTGACTCTGAGACTGAGTAGCTCATGGTCACTCTGCTCCGTCCCACTGCACCCCTCCAGTCATGCTGTACATTATACTGCCCTCCACTACCATCCCTTCCAAACATACTGCCCTCCACTGCCACCCCTCCTATTATACTGTCTTCCACAGCCATGAGGTGGATGGATTAATGGCCATCACTCCTCAGGACTCTCTGCAGGGGGCACTCTGGAGGTACTATAAGTGTGCCTCCAGAGTGCCCCCTTACTTCCTCCAGAGTGCTCCCTTACTCCCTCCCCTTACTTTCTCCAGAGTGCCCCTTTACTTTCTCCAGAGTGCCCCTTAGTACAGTAGTACTAAGGGGGCACTCTGGAGGAGGATGTAAGGGGGCACTCTGGAGGAGGATGTAAGGGGACACTCCAGAGGATGTAAGTAGGCACTAAGGGGGCACCCCGAAGGATGTAAGGGAGCTCTGACTAAGTTGGTATCGCCAGATTGCCCGCTTTCATCCCCCTTACAACCTCCAGGGTGCCCCCTTAGTGCCCCTTTACTTCGTCCAGAGTGCCCCCTTACATTCTTCGGAGTGGCCCACCACCAAGGTGGTATAGCAGTGGCTGACAGACTATCAGGAGGTGGTATTGCACTCCTCTTCCTCCTCTCTCCACTAACTACCCCGGTCATACACTTCGCACTCCTCTCCTGTACATATTACCCCCCGCCATACACGCCACACTCCCCTCTTTGTTTTCTTTGTTTGAATTTCTCACTTCTTGTTCCTCCTCAGTAAGGTGTTTAGTAAGCTGTTCTAAATAACTTTCCACCGCTCAGATGATGGTGGAAAGCTTACTGAGGAAGTGAGAAATTGTAACAAAGAAAAAAAAACATTTAGAAGGGAAATCGAAAAAAAAGGTAAGTGAACCAACAATGCACTAGCTTAAAGGAACCTATTTAGAAAATAAAAGACAAACCTTTACAACCCCTTTAAGGAGGATGATATAGAGCAGTTTTGGAGTACTCTAGATTAAAGTGGTTATAATCTGAACAAAGCATATTCCTCTATAGTGTGCACTTGGTCTTAATCCAGAGCCCTAAGTGTAATTTCCTTCTGCTGCCTTGTTCCTCCGTAATCTGAAAGAGTAATTTCTGACAAGTTCTCCTGACACCAAGAGATAAAAAGGTGTCAGGGCAGGGAGCTCTGATACACAGCCTGCGATTGACAGCCTCAGCTCTGTTCTTGTGTGCTGTGTGAAAGGAGATGTATCTCTTCCCTCCAATCAGCTCCCACTGAGCTCTGCAGAGTTTTTCTTCAACTCTCCACCTCCTGCTTTTCAAAAGCTCAAACAAGCTTTATAAATGTCAGCACAAATCATGTCTCCTCCTCACAGAACAAATCCTCTACCCTAAACTCCCCTCCACAAAATGTCATTCCCCTTCTTCAGCACAAGTCCTCCTCAACTCTCCCCATATCCCTTCTCCTAGGAAACCCCCCCTTCTTCCACTTATCTCCACCACCCTCTATTCCCCTGCCCAACACAAATCCTCTCCCCACTTCTAGCACAAATCTTCTCCTCCAAATTCTCCCTTCCGGCACAACCTCCCATCCATCCTGAAACAAATCCTCTTCAGCACAAATTCTCTTAAACCCTCCCAAATCCCTCTTCCCAGCAGAACACCCCTCCATCCCGGTACAAATCCCCCCTCCCCCAATCCTCTCCAGCCCAATTCCTCTACATAGTTCTATCACAATTCATCCCACCCAAAACTCCCTCCCAGTACAAACTCCCCCCCAACACAAATTCTCTCCCCCCTTCTAGTACAAATCTGTATGTCCTACCTGTAGCATTTTTGGCGGGACCTTCCCAAGATTTGAACAAAATCCTGGTGTTCCATAAATCTGCGCTGAGTTCTGGAGGTCAGTGCCAGAACAAGTTCTTGCACTTGATTCCGCTACTTTGCACATTAACAGGGATGCAACAGAGTGGGCACCCAGGGCACTTTCCCTGCATCTCTTATGGGTGCTACGGGGTCCCAGACATCATGATTGCCCCCCTTGTGGCAGGCGGAACTTGTGCTAGAAGGTGTTGTGTGGGGATTTTAAATCCAACCCCCCAGCACAAGTCCTCTCCCCTCCCAAAGCACCCCCCAGCACATATCCTCTTACCACCACATCACTCCTACAGGTGTATATCCTTATTACCTGCCCCCTGTTCCTGATTACTGTCCCCCTCCTCTATATATATATCCATAAACACAGACCTCAGATCATCAACGCAGCTCTTGCAGTGTAATGTCTCTTCTGCCCGGCTCCTCATTCTCAGGAGAACAGCCGAGGAGGAGGCTTCTATTAGCTCTGCTTGGAGGTGCGCAGGCAGTCTGTGGGGAGAGATGCCAAATGCCACAAAGGCAGTGTGGGGACCCCAGGCACCCCATAAGAGATGAGGGGCAGGTGTCCCGGGTGCCCATGATAGTGCACCCCTGTTAGGCAAGTAAACGGAGTTCAGTGCAGAAACCTGTTCTGAATGCCTGACAGTTGTGCCTGCAGATTCCTTTTCAGAGAATAACGCAGGTGTAAATGGGACCCAAGGGTAAACCAGATGGCAGCAGAGCAATGTTTTAGATTAGCAGAGATGTGTGTGTGTGTGTATCAAAGAAATAACTGGCCAAAATGATAAATTCTTTGGCAGGTAAAACTATACGCATTTCATCTGTGTGTTTACCAGTTTGCCTGAAGTTCCCGTTTAATTACTTGTTCATCACTAATTTAATGTAGAATTTATGTTGGCAAATAAGAACTGCGCCTACTCAATCTTAACCCCTTATCACATGTACTCTATAAATCACAAAATCATACACAATGCGATAAAATTTCATATAAAGTGCAAGTGCCATAAAAGTGCCAAAGTGCTCTAAATCTCCTTAAATGAAGAAAATGCAATAGTCCATGCCACTTCAACACTCACCAGATGGTGCTGACCACCTGAGCTTTCTCTGAGGTAGGTCAAAAAGCACTGGATCACAGCCCCGCTGTATGTGGCAATTTCCAAGGTCAAATTGCCACAAACACAGCAGGGCTTTTATCAAGTGCTTTTTGACCTACCTCAGTGTAAGCTCAAGTGGTCAACACCATCTGGTGATTTCGGTCCCAGAAGGGCATGAGGCACTAATCAGAGAATGAAACAAGATTTGTGTTGGAGTGTGTTGTAGTCTTTTAAAATAATTACTGTATTTATTGGCGTATAATACTCACTTTTTTACCCTGAAAATAAAGGGTAAACTGTGCCAGCGTGTTATACGCAGGGGGCTGTGGAAAGTTTTTTTCCTGAAACTTCCCTCTTACAGTTAGGGTGCGTGTTATAGTCTGATAAATACGGTAAATGTTTGTTTAGTAATTCTAAAAGAGACCAACTTAGGCTCCATTCACACCTAGGCGTTTTTACGCCCGACGCCCGACGCTATTGCAGCCTGAAATACGGTGGAGGGGTGATTTAACATTGTCGGCTATGGAGATGGTTCACATCTCCACGCCGAACACCAAAACGCCGTACGCCTGAAGCTCAAAACAAGTCCCTGACCCTTTTTTTCAGGCGGCTTTGGCGTTCGGCCATAGCCGACAATGTGTAAATCACCCCTCCAGCGAAAACCGCGGTAAAAAACGCCACGTTTTGTCGCGGCAAATCGCGGGACAAAACGCCGCAAATTGTGGAGGCAAATCGCGCTACAATATGCTGCGTTCAGGTGTGAATGGAGCCTAGTAATGTAAATAAACAGTCTTTTCATTGTATGTTTATATATTAAACACGTTGCATTCAATTTACTAAAGATAAAGATAAATATGCTGTTCATTTTGCAGAGAAATTTTCTCTTAGATTAGTAGATGCGGAGAATACCCAATCATGTGCAAGGAAATTTGAAAAAAAATCTATTTTTGCATGTATGCGTTTTGATGATTGAAGTCAGCAGTTTCACCTCAATCAATAACCTTGGGGAACATCCCCTTGTAAAGTGAAAAAAAGAAAACTTTGACCTTGATTTACTAAAGGAGAAGAGCAGGATTACTTTTAAAGTGAATTTTCATGTTACAAAGGGAGTTTTTAACTTATCTTACCGAATGAGGTGAAACTAAATGAAATTTTACATTGAAAGTGAACCTTCTCTCCTCACGTCTTTGTTTCTTGTAATTAGCTATGTACAGGACATTTTACTTTTCTGAATTGGCTCCTTTTTATTATCACGTTGCTCACTGAGGGCAATACATTCTTTGATGCAATGATTAGTGGCTAAAAATCATGTGACATGGGCTGCCTTTACTTTACATGTTTGATTTAATGTGATAAAGAAGATCAACATCTCGTTGAAGATGTAAAAAAGATTAGCTGATAGTTGTTTTTTCAACATGTGTTTATTTTTAACAAAGTTTTATATATACAGGTTGCAGGGTAAGCATTTTACTGACCCTTTTAGCTCACCAACAAGATATATCTGATTAAAAGCAGCAAAATTACTGCAGTGCAGTGGCGGCTGGTGCTCAAAATTTTTTAGGCGGCGCAAACGTAAAAAAAAAATAAAATAAAAAAATTGCAGCCTCACTGTGCCCATCAAACACAGCCACTGTGCCATCAATTGTCACCACTGTGCCATGCCATCAAACGCAGCCACTGTGCCATCAATTGTCACCACTGTGCCATGCCATCAAACACAGCCACTGTGCCATCAATTATCACCACTGTGCCATGCCATCAAATGCAGCCACTGTGCCATCAATTATCACCACTGTGCCATGCCATCAAATGCAGTCACTATGCCATAAATTTGCACCACTGTGCCATGCCATCAAATGCAGTCACTGTGCCATGCCATCAAACGCAGCTGTTGTGCCATGCCATCAAACGCAGTCACTGTGCCATGCCATCAAACGCAGCCGCTGTGCCATGGCATCAAACTCAGTCACTGTGCCATGCCATCAAATGCAGTCGCTGTGCCATGCAATCAAACGCAGTCACTGTGCCATGCCATCAAATGCAGCCGCTGTGCAATGCCATCAAACGCAGTTACTGTGCCATGCCATCAAACGCAGCCACTGTGCCATGCCATCAAACGCAATCACTGTGCCATGCCATCAAACACAGTCACTGTGCCATGCCATCAAACGCAGTCACTGTGCCATGCCATCAAACGCAGTCGCTGTGCCATGCCAAACGCAGTCACTGTGCCATGCCATCAAACACAGCCACTGTGCCATCAATTGTCACCACTGTGCCATGCCATCAAACGCAGCCACTGTGCCCCTCAATTGTCGCCACTGTGCCAATTGCCACCACTATGCCCCTCAATTGTCACCACTGTGCCAATTATCACCACTATGCCCTTTAATTGTCGCCACTGTGCCCATTGTCACTACTGTGCCCATTGATGCCACTGTGCCCTTTTGTCGCCTCTGTGCCCATTGTCACTGCTGTGCCCTGTAAAATGCACTTACCTTAATCCTTCGACGTCCCTCGATGTCTTCTTCTCCCGCCTTGGTGACGCTTCAGCCAATCAGGTTACCGATAACCAGAATAGGTGAACCTGATTGGCTGAGACGGCCGTCAGTCTTATCCAAGGAACGCACCCCGTACATTCCCTGGATAAGACATCCGGGAGGACAAGGACTGTACACGGAAAGCCTATCGGAGCCAGCAGCACTTCCGCACAGCCAACCAGCTGCCGTTATTCAGGTGGTCGGCGCTCAATGTCCGGCCACCTTGAATAAGACCAGCGGCAGCTGGGCTGGCAATAATAACATACATTCATGCAATGCATGAATGTATGTTATTTTCAGTGGCGGTGCGGAGCCAGAGGGGGCGGCGCTCCAGCGCCCTCTATGGACGGACCGCCGCTGCTGCAGTGTTAAATGATGTGCACCTGGTAGACTGAAACTTGATATTTGCTCCACCTATAAGTGATTTAATAGAGCAGATTTTGTATTCATTGAAAAAATTACTTTTTAAATTAAAGTGAGTTAAAGGGGTTGTAAAGGTTCATTTTTTATTTTCTAAATAGGTTCCTTTAAGCTAGTGCATTGTTGGTTCACTTACCTTTTGCTTCGATTTCCCTTCTAAATGTTTTTTTTCTTTGTTTTCTTTGTCTGAATTTCTCACTTCCTGTTCCTCCTCAGTAAGCTGTTCTGACTGACTTTCCACCGCTCGGATGATGGTGGAAAGCTTACTGAGGAGAAACAGGAAGTAAGAAATTCAGACAAAGAAACAAAACATTTAGAAGGGAAATGGAAGGAAAAGGTAAGTGAACCAACAATGCACTAGCTTAAAGGAACATATTTAGAAAATAAAAAACAAACCTTTACAACCCCTTTAACTCCACTATACTTTGTAAGTTGCTGAGACTGGTGTTGCGCTGGCTGTCAGGAGTATTGCACCAAATTGCATGTACTAGGATGCATCATCCCTGGCTGTCCAATGGCCAAAGATAAAAGACATTGAATATGGAAGAAGTGGCACAGTAAATGGCATTTGCAGCAGAGGGGCAAAAAAGATCTCAGTTCTGTCAGCTCTTTAACCTCCCTGGCGGTATGATTATGTCCGATTTTTTATGCTAAAAGCGGTACATTGTTTTGCATGGAAATTTGGCATTTTATATTGTTGGCCTGTAATTCTAAGGAATAACTCACTTAAATGTGTCTTAACAAGAGTCTAGTGGACATCCCGGGTATGATAAAGTTTGAAACACAAAATAATAAATTATAATATAATAAATAACTATAAATAATTATCAGAATTGTCGCTGTCGTCACTTTCAGTGTTTGATGACGAATTTCCCCACAAATCACTATCGCTCAATTCTGCAAGTGTTCTAATTTACTATCACTGTTTTCTAGCTGTTCTAAAACCGCTTTTGACGTAAAGGGACACTTTTATACTTATTATGCTTTTTGCACTTTTTGAATTTCCCGCCAGGCTCCGTCCCCGTGTGTCGCACCGCTCGTAGCGAACGGAGCGCGGCATATAGTACATTGGCCAGAAGACACAGCGGGGACACATCCCAGGATCCAGGGGACAAGGTAAGTAACTTTCCCTGGATACTGCAATGCAGCACCTAGTGTGGCTCGGGGTTACTGCTCTTGGTATGAAAAATTCACCTCGCGCCACACTCGGGAATACCGCTAAGAAGGTTAACAAAGCAAACTGAGAGGTTGCCATAATGCACAGGTTTGACATTCATACTTGCACAATATTAAACATGCCCCCACAGCCCAAACAAACCATGGTTTATCTTAAAACTGAACTCCAGGAAAAGCACATTTGGGCTAAATACAAGAGGCATAAGTAAGTATTCTTAAATCTTGGTGTGCTTTGTGCACTTTTTCCAGATTTGTGCAGAAATCCGTGCAATAGCACAGTAGTAACAAAGACCGGTCACTGCTGCTCTCTCAACCTGTGCAGGGAGACTGATCTTGTCTCCGCCCCCTCCTGTAGATTTCTGCCTGCAGCTTGTATTCCTCCCACAGCTCTGTTGGCTGCATATGTTATGTGCAGCACAGTAATGAAGTCACTGCTGCTTTTATACAGTAATATCTGAGTTTGCAATAGATTTGGTGCACACAATGTGCATTTTTAGCCTCTGTAGCTAGTGATAATTATATTTAGGCCCCTTGCACACTGAGGCGTCTTTCTAAAAATAGCGCTGCTATACCGCATGAAAAATCATGCCCTGTAGTGTTCAATGTGAAAGCCCGAAGGCATTCACATTGAAGCGGTGCGCTAGCAGGAGTGCACCAAAAGTCCTGCTAGCCGCATCTTTACCGCGGTATAGGAGCGGTGTGTTCACCGCTCCTATACCGCGCCTTCCCATTGAAATCAATGGGAAAGTGCGGTAATACAGCGGTATTAACGCTTTTTGGCTGCTAGCAGGGGTTAAAACCTCACCGCTAGCGCCCGAATATCGCGGTAAATACGATGGTATAGCCGTGCTACAAGTAGCGCGGCTATACCGTCACCGCGGCTGCACACCTCAATGTGAAAGCAGCCTTAAATAAGAGTTTTTTGCTTGGAGTTCAGCTCCAATCTTAGTCTTAACTTGCTCTACTCTAACACTTGAGTAAGCCTAACTCCAGCCCAAATATTATTTATTTTTTGAAACCCTAAACATAGCATTCAATCTGTTACCCATTAAGTTTTAAAAGAACGTGGTGCACCTGTCACCCACCCCTTCACAGCCACATTAGCCAGACGACTTGTGCACGATGGAGTGACAAATATATACAGTGTGGAACCTTCTTAAGTAATGTATAAAAATGCATTTGGAAAATGAGCATGTGCCCTGTCACACTATCTTAAATTCCATCTCGGAACAAGTGATTAAAAAATTGGCAACCACGGCATTGCACATAGTACAATTCTGTCATAATGCTCCAAAAAGTTGTGTTCAAGCATGCAAAGATAATGTTGTTGAACAGTGATGAATAGTGAGGCCTTTGAGTGGTTATATTGGGGGCATATGGCCTGGTATGGTGCAGGATGGGGGTGCTCCCCTCTCCCCCCTTTCCTGATCTGTCAGGCTGTGTGCTCAGATAAAGGCTGGCATGGTCTTGGGGAGGACGGCCACACTGTTTCTTTATTTTGATGTGGGGTTTCCCCTTAAGATCCATACCAGACCAGAAGGGACATTTTTTTTACATTTTGGCATGGGGTTCCCCTTCAAGATCCTCAGTGCACAAACAAGTCACCTGTCAAAGTTGGATCTGTTAAAAAGATGATCTGACTTTATTGATATTGAATGGGCTGAAGTCAGACCAAAGTAATGCAAGAACCTTTTTCGAAAGTTGGGCTGACTTGTATCGGACCAGTCAAAACAGCTTGCATAGGGGACCATTGATCTATACAAGTCATGCGACATGTGCTCCCAAAGTCGGAGCGTATGTCGCACCAGTGTGAACTGGGTCTTACGCTGGGTTTACACTGGTACGACATGACAGTCGTACTAATTTGGACCTGACTTTACCCTGCGACTTGAAGTCAGACACGCGTCCGACTTCAATGAACAGGGATCCGACTTTGATCCCCGACAATGCCAGGCACTGTGTTTGGTGTGAATCTTAAGAGCTAACTCCTCGCCAAATTTTAAATAAAAAACTGGCATGGGTTCCCCCTCCAAGAGCCATACTAGGCCCTTGGGTCTGGTATTGAACCTAAGGGCAACCCCCATACGTGGAAAAAATGGCGTAGGGGTCCCCCCAAAATCTATACCAGACCCTTATCCCAGCATGCAGTCCAGCCAGTCAGGAAAGGGGGTGGGGACGAGCAAGCATACCCCCTCCTGAACCATACCAGGCCACATGCCCTCAACATGGAGGGTAGGTGCTTTGGGGCAGGGGGACACCCTGCGGCCCCCAACCCAAAGCACCTTGGGCCAGATTCACATAGAAGAGCGGCGGCGTAACGTATCGTAGATACGTTACACCGCCGCAATTTTTCATCGCAAGTGCCTGATTCATCAAGCACTTGCGATGAAAACCTACGCCGGCGGCCTCCGGCGCAAGGCGGGCCAATTCAAATGGGCGTGTGCCATTTAAATTAGACGCGCTCCCGCGCCGGACCTACCGTGCATGCTCCGTTTCCGAACTCCCGCCATGCTTTGCGCGAAGTGACGTCATTTTTTCGAACATCGACGCACGTAGCGTAATTCCGTATTCCCGAACGACTTACGCAAACGACGTTATTTTAAAAATTTCGTCGCGGGAACGACGGCCATACTTTATACAGCAATACGATTGCTGTGTAGAGTTAAGGCACCAAAAAAAACGACTAACTTTGCGAGGGGAAACTAGACTAGCGGCGATGTAGCGAACGCGAAAAAACGTCGGGAATCGCCGTAACTCCTAATTTGCATACCCGATGCTGGTTTACGACGCGAACTCTCCCCAGCGGCGGCCGCAGTATTGCATCTTAAGATCCGACAGTGTAAAACAATTACACCTGTCGGATCTTATGGCTATCTATGCGTAACTGATTCTATGAATCAGTCGCATAGATAGAACAACAGATACGATGGCGTATCAGGAGATACACCGTCGTATCTGCTCTGTGAATCTGGCCCCTTGTCCCTATATTGATGAGGACAAAGGCCTCTTCCCGACAACCCTTGCAATTGGTTATCGGGGTCTGCGGGTGGGGGGCTTATTAGAATCTGGAAGCCCCATTTAATAAGGGGGCCCCCAGATCCTGACCCCCCACCATATGTGAATGAGTATGGGGTACATCGTACCCCTACACATTCACCTGGGGAAAAAGTGTCAATAAAAAAAACACACTACATAGGTTTTTAAAGTAATTTATTAGGCAGCTTCAGGGGTCTCTTCCGACTTCCCGTTCTCTCCGGCTTCTTCTCAACGCTCTCCGGTTCTTCTCCCGCTGTCCGGTGTCTTCTGCTGGTCTCCTCCACTATCTTCTGCTCTTTTGCTAGCAGTTGCCCGGTCTTATCCGTCGTCTTCTTCCCTCTTCTCTTCTTCTGATATTGACTCAATGCTCTCTCCCGCTGTAATGCCATGTGCACAATGACTTATATAGGCATGGGGCTTGGTCACCGGGTGATGTCATCCAGTGACCCCGCCCCGTATGACATCACCGCCCCATCATAACCTGGATGGTGACATCATAAGGGGCATGCGGCCTGTCTTTTCTGCAAAAAAAGCTTCTTACCTTCCTGTTTTTGCAAGAATGTACACTGAGTTGCACCTGCAGCCCGATACCGGGATGATTTAACTCTGCGTGGGAAGTTTGACTTGGGCCAGTCAATCAAGATATACAAAGATTCCAAACCTGGAAAAAGAGTGGGACAAATTACAAAGCTGGTGAGGGAGCGTGCATACACCTCCATCGGTGAAGGACAGGTATTTTCATTTTGGTTTAAGAAGAGACTCCATTATTTCCTTAGAACACCCACCTATTTTCAGCCTCTAAAAGCGTTATCTTTGTTTTGGTACAGTACACCTTTAAGTACAAGTAAAATTGTTCATTTACTTTTCCATTACCTCATTTATCTGTTCCCATATCTATTTCCATGTGGTGTTGAAAATGAAGACCCATTATCACACTGAAGACATAATTATTTATACTCAAACATGTGGCTGCATTGTGCATTTAATCGGAATCCACCACCTTCTTCCATCAGCAAATGTACAAAAGTCCACAGGGCAAATACATTAGCATTGTTTTGTTATGGATATATTCAGATCCTGAGACAAGCTATTTTATATGTAGCATCAGCCTATTGTATGCTAAAGGAAATGAGCCTAACAAAACAATCCACTGACTCATTGTATGAATATTGCTAATTATGAGACTTGCTTTACAGATGATGAGAATGTAGTTAGACTCACAGAGATGGATACAAGAGAGCCTCCTGAGGACATTTCAAGCTGAAGATTTTGTTTTAAATTACACAAGAGAACATTAGTCATGAGTTTATGTGAAGTTCACAAAAAAAATAGCAACATTTTTTTTTGTTTTTACATTTATAAAATCTATTTCTGCAAGTTGACCCTACTTATCTTTGCTTGATTAAAGCAATATTAAACACAAAACCAAAAATTTAACTTACTGAAGTTTACATCAGATGTGGTGGCTGCATTTGTTTTCTTCTTCTAAGATTTTTCTTTCATCTCTTTTCACTTGGTGATCGGGCCAGAAACACACCGCCTATATTCGACTAGGAACAACACTGACCCCATTAGATGGCAGCATTTTCAGTCTCGGAGAAGGGGAGCGTTGGATGGACTAGCAGATTTAAATACACTAAACAATTAAAGCTAAACTCCAGCTAATACTTTATAAGCAGTAACAACAAACACTTTTTTTTAAGTTTGGGTAAAGGGTTTACATAAATAAATAAAAGCTAATCGTTGTAAGCACCCCGTCAAAGGTAAATGGTTTGTCTCATTCCAGGAACCGATACAGTACATTTGCAGCTTGTTCTTTTGAAAAACAACAGACTTAGGCTGGGTTCACACCCGTGCAAATTGGATGCGGATTTCTTCAAATCCAATTCGCAATAGCAGGAGAATGTGACCAGCTCTCTATGGAGCCGGTTCACATATCACCGATGCGGCTCCGGTGCAAATTTGTACAGGAGCCCTGTGTGTCTTTTGGTCCATTTCAGGTCCGAATTCAGCCCAAAATTCACCTGAAATGGTGAACCAGGACACACCGGACCCCTGCTGGGAGCCGAATCGGCATCTAGTGTGAACCCAGCCTTACTGGCTGCATTGCCAGATGAAAATTAAAGAACGAAAGCCTAAAGAAAGAAAACAAATGAAATAGAACAGGACCTAGTACAGGCAGTCCCTGACTTATGAACACCCGACTTACAAACACCGACTTACGAACACCCGACTTACGAACACCCGACTTACGAACACCCGACTTACGAACAACTCCTACTTACGAACAGCCTCAATCCCTTCTGCTTGTGCTCCACGCTGGTCCTGCATACCTCCGAGCAGCTATCTTACCACATTCCACACTGCAGTACTTCATGTACTGCATGGCCAGAAGAGCCCCAGAAGCGCCTGGCACATCCCCCATCCATCCAGAGGCAGACGCCGGCTCATCCCTGCACAGCCGGAAGTTACACTTACAAGCAGTGTTCCGACTTACGAACATGTTCCACTTACAAACAAACCTACAGTCCTTAATGTGTTTGTAACTTGGGGACCCCCTGTACAGAGCCTTAGGGCTCTTTCACACGGAGCGGATCCGTAATTGATCCGCTCCGTTAGCCCGTTTGGCTCAGCGGGGATTCCTCCGTAAATCCCTGCAGAGCTGTTGGCGGACAGGGCGGTCCCCACACACTGTGCAGAGACTGCCCTGTCTCTCCTCCGCTCTCCCCTATGGGGAATCGGATGAATACGGACCATGTTTCCGTATTCATCCAATCCGTTCCGCCGGACGGAAGAAAAATAGGGTTTTCTTCCGTCCGCAAAAGCGGATCTTTGCGGACGCGGATGGTTGCGGACGTTAGCGGATGCATCATCCGCTAACGTCTGCAATCCCATAGGGCTTCATTACAAGTCCGTAAATATATAAAACCGTAAACGGACTTGTAATAAACGGACCGTTTGTCCGTATGTGTGAAAGGGCCCTTATGGTATACCACTAGTGACTGCTCTCTGTTCCGAATAAACCCATTTACAACCAGGAGCTAATTGTGGCCACTCACACATATTTGCTCATGGAGGGAATACCTACGAATAGTCACCTCTGGATGGCTTAGTTTAATTTATTTGATGGTTTGGGACATCCTTTACCACGTAAAGACCACCTATCGCATATATACTGCGGCAGGGCAGCTCTATTATGCAAAATCATGCACCTGTACCTCATTACGTGCAATAGATACTGTGGGCACACGTGCACCCATTGGACAGAGAGGGAGACAATCACGACCGTTCTCCAGAGGCAGAACAGTGATCTGCCTATGTAAACAAGGCAGATAGCCATTCTGGCAGGAGAGGACACAGAGATCTTCTGTTCCTGCTAACCAGGAACACGGATCTCTGTGTTAACCCAGCCAGTCTATCCCCCACACAGTTAGCAAGCACCTACTAGGGACACACTTAACCTTTTGATCGCCCCTAGTGTTAACCCTTCTCTGCCACTGTCATTAGTACACTAACAGTGCATATTTTTAGCACTGATCACTGTAATAATGCCACTGGTTCCCCAAAAAGTGTCAAAAGTGTCAGGTGCCTGATTTGTCCGCCGCAATGTCGCAGTCTCGATAAAAATCACTGATTGCTGCCATTACTAGTAAACAAAATTACTAATAAAAATGCCATAAAGATAACCTATAGTTTGTTAGGCGCTATATATTTTATGCAAACCAATCAATATACGCTTATTGGGATTTTTTTAGCAAAAAAATTTAGCAGAATACATATTGGCCTAAATTGATGAAGAAATTTGTTTTTTTTTTACATTTTTTGTAGGGGATTTTATAGCAGAAAGTAAAAAATATATTTATTTTTCAAAATTTCGCCTTTTTTTTTTTTAGCAAAAAAATATATAAAAAACAAAGCTGATCAAATACCACCTAAAGAAAGCTATATTTGTGGGAGAATAAGGACATCTTTTTAGGGGTACAGCGTTGCATGACCGTGCAAAGAATGGCCTGGTCATTAGGGGGTTAAAACCTTCCGGGGCTGAAGTGGTTAACTGAACTGCATTGGACAGTAAACACAACAAAATTAAAGTAGTATAGTACAAATGCATTTAGAGAAAATGATGCCATAGTCACATGAAACATGCTTCTAAATTGACCTTTAACGCACACATGGTGAATATAATTATTTAATCTGTGTGCCAGATACAGTTTATGAAATAAAAACTATGAGTATGTTAAATCTTGTGCAAAAAGTTCTGTGGATTTATTATCTAGACATTACAGAATACTGCAATAATAGAGTGAAAATCAGTAAAAGGTGGAAAATACAGCTAGATAATGTCAGAAAGAGAGCAATGCGTCACTTGGGGACAACATTTAAATCCTCTTCTAAAGTCAATGGAAAAATAGTTATCACAGAAGTCATGATCTCACTTGTGTCTAAGGAAACGTAACTGATGGAGGCTTAAGTTCACACAAATCAGGGGAAAGTGTGCTTTCCTAAGAAAAGCCTTTTAAAAGAAAATGTATCCAGTCGTGCCTAATAAAGACAAGATTAACTTTTGATCTTTAACTAAACATAATTTTATTTTCTTTCTAAATGAACTTAATCTATAATAAGTCATACTGTCCACATGGGTGTAGGCTGGGCAAGCTGATACTTAATCTTGGCTCATGTGGGTGGCCAAGTTGTGACACTGATTTGGCCTTTTTAGGTAATGACCAAACTTGTCATTTGGATGTTTCATGTAAGTGCCAAATGCCACCATCGAATGGGGGAGCAGTAGGTGCAACCATCTCTGAACAACACACTTGACACGATACAGCTAATTATTGGAGCTCCCACTGCAGCTATTAGATATTCTGGCAAATATCTGGCAAAAATCTTTTGTGCATTGCCTCCCTCTAAATTTTAAAGGAAACAAAGTTCCAAAATGCCATTTTTATGCAGATAACCTACAGATAGTCTTTGAGACAGTATAATACTAGGCAGGACCGCTGATAGGGGGGGACCACCAGTCCTCCTGTAGGGGGATCGGGCTCACAGGGGGGCACAAACAGCAGAGGGAATCAGTGCGTTGGGATAGAGGGGCAATTACAGGATGCCCTATGTGACTCTCTGCAGCAGCTGAAAACCAGTTTCTCTCCCTCCCACTGACTTTCAGGCCTCGTACACACGACCGAGGAACTCGACGGGCGAAACACATCATTTTGCTCGTCAAGTTCCTTGTTAGGCTGTCGAGGAACTCGACAAGCCAATTTTCTCCATTCCCGTCAAGGAAATAGAGAACATGCTCTCTTTTTGACTCGACGAGTTCCTCAACAGTTTCCCCGTCGAAAAATGTACACACGACCGGTTTCCTCGGCTAAAAAAAAACCCCAGCAAGTTTCTTGCTGGTTTTTGCCGAGAAACTTGGTCGTGTGTACGAGGCCTTAGCTGCTGCAGGGAGAGACACAGACACAGCTGCCGACTTCCCTGTCCCATTAAGAAATTGTAACCCTGTATTGTTTTAATCCCTTGTAAAATTGAATACAACTCTTGGGGGGGAAAAAATGTAAAAAAAATATATTTTTAAAAAATTGAAAAATCTTTTTTTTTCAAAACATTAATATTTTTAAAAAAAAGTTATGGGGGGGACCATCAGTCCTCCTGTAGGGGGGACCACCAGTCCTCCTGTTTTTGTTTAAAAAATGTAAAAAAATATTTAAAAAAGGGCTAATTCACACAGCTTCTCTGTTATCTTTGTGTCCGCTAAGAATGATTTTAGTATATTTTAGGTGAAAATCTTGTTTTGATATATTCGAAGGGGGCCCTGCCCGGTAGGCTGTACGGGGCCCCCTGATTTCTAAACAGCAACCCTGATACTAGGACAATATCTCCTCTTCAGCACTGCGCTAGGCATCTCTTTCCCCTGTATCTCCACTGCTTGTGCCTACAGATCCTGCTGCTAGCTCTACAGTTAAAGCAGAAGGAAAATTGACAGCAGAACTGTGCTGATTATACAGAAAGAATGTCACTCTCCTAAAGTAAACTGACAGCTCGGTCCTGCACAGTGCAAGAGATGGCTGGGATAATGAAGAGACAGGAGAGGCTCCTACCCTAGCAGTGCCCCTTGCAGCATAGCACCAAGGGCTCCTTATAGCTCTGCCTTATCCTGGCCATGGACACAGGTTTTAGTCTTAATTTAGAACTACATTTTTAAAAAGTTTTATGTTGCAGTATGTTTGATTCTTCCAAAAATCTGCAAATTGCAAATGTTAAAGCGAACTCCACTGAAGTCAAGGGTAGTTGAATCTTGAAAAGCTAATGGGCAAGGGGTTGTCAAACATGGAAATTGATTAGCTGGGCACTGCCCTCGAAGATACTATATGTACCAAAAAAAAAACATGTATAAAAATACTGTTCAGCTGGGAGCAAGTAAAAGATTCTAAATACACAATTTCTTTAAAAATATGCTTGGAGATGCGTTAAACCTGCTTGTGATTGTGCACCTGTAGAATATACACAATTAAAAGTGACCTTAGAAAAAAAAGTGTCACTTAAGGCCCATACACACGATCAGACTTTCCGACAACAACCATCTGGACGTGTCGGAATTTCCACGGACAAAGGTTCGCTGTGCATGCTCTCAAACATTCTGACAACAAATGTGTTACGTCGGATCATCGTGTACACACGATGATCGTGTGTACACAAGTCCATCGGACTAAAATACAAAAACACGCATGCTCCGAACCAATGCTAACCATAAGACAACATTAGCAGAAGTTGCCCAAAGGGTGGCGCTTAAGAGCAGAAAAACCACGTAGTATGTCTATTACGTCACTACATTTGTGTTTGTTGGCTGGAAATGTTCTGCCGTGTGTATGCATACCAAGTTCAGGGAAAATGCCCTTCCGATGGAAGTCTGATCGTGTGTACAAGGCATAAATGACAGAAATATCCAAAACAAAGCAAAATAAAAAAATGGAAAAAACTGCATGGAGACCCCTAAAATTAAACAAAGGGCACGAGGAGATGGATATTGATCTACGGAGGATATACTAATGGCAAAAAACATTTAGCAAGAGTGACTATTTTAGAAAAAAACTTTTACCTGCTACCCCTTTGGTTTGTAAAAAATCAAAAAAGCAGACCCTACTATGTTATAGCAAAGGGGTTTTGTGACTTTAAATGAGGTGCATGATGACATGCACCTCCATCCCTAAATTAGAAATAAGAAGAGGGTTTTGGGGATTTTGAGTGAGGGACAAGACACGTGGTAGGAGAAACTGTAAAAATGTTTAGTAGGCATATAAACAAAGCATAACTCATAAACATGTGATACATGGTTGTACATGAGTATTTTTTCTTTATACAAGATGATGGCATACAAAAAAGAGGAATTCATATATATATATATATATATATATATATATATATATATATATATATATATATATATATATATATATATGTATATATACACGCATCTAAAAATCGCATAGTATCCCATGGAAGTAACTAGTATAAACAGCCGAATGCCTATTGAGTAATGGATACAAAATGGGTTATAGGATGAAAATGAATAACATTTGAGGTTAAGCTATGTGTTGGGAACATGATGACATAGATAGTCTTGCTGCGTTTCGTGGCCAGATGCCACTCATCAGGAGCATTTGATGTCCCAAAAACCCTTCTTATTTCTAATCTGTTATAAGACTACAATATAGACTTGGAGAGGGCCTAGGCAACCCCCAAAAAAATATTAAGGTGCCATACCACACCCTTATTTCTGATGAGGATCCGGTTTGGATTTTAACAAGGAACAAAGAAAACAAAACAAAAAAAGCACCAGTGTTCTAGTAGCCAATGGCATGGGGTAGATGCACAACCCTGAGCAGGAACCATTAACATTTATAGCAACTTAAGCCTCGTACACACGCTCGGTTTTCTCAGCAAGAACCAACAAGAAAACCGCTGGCAGAGCTTTCTTGCTGAGTATACCAAGCGTGTGTACGAGGCTTTCAGGTTTCTCATCTGGAAATCTGCCCAGAATCTCAACGAGAAAAATAGAGATCCTGCTCTCTATTTTCTCGTCGAGATTCTTGTTGGCCTGTTTCACAATGAGAAACCCAAGCATCTGTATACTTACCTGTCGCCGTGGAAACCCGTGCATGCTCGAGATGACTTTAACGCATGCGCGGTAGCTTCCACGGCATAGGTAGCGTGAAGCAAGATGGCAGCGACAGCATCGAATGTGATGAGCGCATGCTTGTCGTACGTGATGACGTCACCACGTTCTTGCCTTTCAAAAGAACCACGGTTCTTTTGAAAGGAGTGTGTGTGCACTCGGGCGGCAAGAGATTCTTGCCAGGAATCTCGTCAGGAAAAACAACGTTTTTTTCCTGACGAGATTCTGGCCCGGCTTCACTGTAGAAACTGGAGGCTCACTTCCATCCATGGGCTTACAAATATGCTATTTACTTTGCTTGAGGATTGACAAATAGCCAGACTTCACTGAAAACTCAGGGACATTTTTACATTTCAAGATGTTTCATGTTTATATGCTTAAAGTGGTTGTAAATGTCAATCTTTGACTTGTACCTATAGGTAAGCCTATAATAAAGCATGCACCGTTTTGGAGCTATTTACTATATATGCAGCCAATGACGTCATCGGCACATGAGCTCTGAAGGAACGGCCAACCAGGTTGTTCCTTCAGAATTCTGTGCCATAAACAGTGGCCCCCTGGCGCATGTGCAGGAGTGACGTCATTGCGGCTCCGACCAGTCATAATGCATACTAGCATAATATGGCTTTACCTTGCAGGTGAGAAAAAAATGAAAAAAAGGCACCCAGTGGTTTACACCTGCTTTAATCCTTTAAAAGTATGATACTGTTATGGACAGGAGTAAACAAATGTACTCTCGGATACATTTAAGTTCTATGGGCTATTCAAATGCAAAAAAAAAAACCATTTTCTTTTGCATTAGAGATTAAATAATAATTGCCAAGATTATATAACTTTGGTAGGAAGACAGGCAAATGTCACATGTTTCAGAAATAAAATTAATCAGAACAACCCTACTGAAAAAAAACATCATCCAAATTCTACATGTCATGGTAATAGTAAGTAAAACAATGTGTGCATAACCTTTAATGGATCATAGAGAATACACAATCATTTTAATATGATTGGCGCAAGAACAGCTCTAATATACTAAATTGTGCAATGTAGCGTATGTTCAATATTACTCTAATTTATCCAAGACAATTCTTCTCTAATGAGCAAAGCAAGTAAATCACAAAATACATAAAATGTGAATGTGTGGGAAACCGCTGGGTAAATCTTTGAAGGAGAAGGATCTTTGTGTCCTTGTAGACCACAGGCTAAACAACAGATTAACAAACTATAGCAATTTGCAGCTTCTAAAGCTAACAAAATACTGTCTTCTATTGAACAGATCTAAGGTTCAGCAAAAGAGGCATCATTTTACCATTTTGCAGTGCAGAAGTAAAATATATCTTGAGCATGCCATTTAGTTTCAGACGCCAGCTTACAAAAAGGACTCCAAAATTACAAAAGAGTGCAAAAGAAAGGAAACTAAATTACAGGGAATCGACTAACTTAGATATGAAGATGCATTGACATAGATAAATCTATTTACAAAGGAGAAGAGTTCCTTTAATGCCGGGGACAAACTATAAATGTATTTTCTTTCGGTCCAACTGGCCGAACAAAAAAAAATGATGGTCTCATTGTACTATGCAATGTTAGTACAGCGATCTCCATGCTTATTGGGGACTGCCCCCCTCCAGTACACACCGGTCAGCACTCGCCACCATTGGCGGCGAGAGCTGATCGGATGCCGATTGTCAGCTGTTTTACCAGCTTGCCCGATTGTGAATAGCTTGATGTTCAGTCTAGTAAATATTCCAATCGCACACGTTCCTGAAGAGACATCTCATAAGTAAAAGGTGGTTGCTGAAGCGATCACCAGCTGGGCACTGGAACAATCAACCACATAAACAGATTCGCCAGCACACCATGGATCGTATATGACATCCAAAAATGTATTGCAAAGACGAAGAGGCCCTGCGTGGCCTCGAAACGTTGCACTTCCTGTGATGCTTTCTTTGCAATAAATTTTTGGACGTCATATACGATCCATGGTGTGCTGGCGAATATGTTCATGTAGCCTGATGTTCAGCCGGCTTCTTTTAGACAGGCAGCTGTACACATGGACTGAGCGTCAGCTCTGTTGAACCGGCCAATCTGTATGGGTAAATATTTAAAAAACCAATACAAAAAATGTAAAGACATTGAGGTCACCAGAGATGTAAACACCTTCAGATGGTTGAGCCACATTTTTGCTTCTTGCCAGTAGGGATGAACATCGTATGATCGATCGTTCGTCGAAATACGAACAAAACAGGTCGTTTGTGCCAAATTCGAGTTACGTTTCACAGACCATAATTCACTGCGGCATCGCTGGCTGATGATTGGCCAAGCATGCACTATGACCCGCATGCTTGGCCAATCACAGCTTGCAAAAAATGGAGAGCCATAATTGGCCAAAGCCAGGGTGGCTTTGGCCAATTATGGCTCAGGGGGTTTAGTACACGCCCCACACGATAATAGGCTGCCTGCAGGTCGGCCTTGTGTAGTGTGTTGCGGTGGTTGAGAGGACAGAGAGAGTGTCATTTTTTGCAGGTAGATAGAGCAGGCAGGCAGGCTAGTCAGTTAATGTTACAGTGTGTAGAGGATATATATACATCCCAGGTGTTGTACATATATTTAAACACTGTATAGATCAGTTCTTCCTAATTTACTGGCAGGCAGGTGGTTGTGCTAGCTGCAGTATTCTTACGTGGTTTATTGCCTGTGTCCTGTGTAGTTTGCACCTAAAGCTACTTGGGGTGTACTGGCCGTGTGCTCTGTAGTTTGCACCTAAAGCTACTTGGTGTGTACTGGCTGTGTGCTCTATAGTTTGCACCTAAAGATTCAGGAGCAGTGATTTTAATGATGCTTAAATAATAAAAAAAAAAAAAATGAAAAATTCCTTTAAATATTGTACCTGCTGGGTGTCTATAGTATGCCTGTGAAAACGTCTTTGAGAACCCGGGTCTTGCCTGAGGGAACATGTATCAATGGAAAAAAAGTTTTAAAAACGGTTGTTTTTTCAGGAGTCCTGTAAAAAACGACCGTTTTTAAAACTTTTTTCCATTGATACATGTTCTTTGGGGCAAGACCCGGGTTCTCAAAGACATTTTCACAGGCCTAATATAGACACCCAGCAGGTACAATATTTAAAGAAATTTTTCATTTATTTTTTTATTTTATTTAACCCCCTTAGCGGTATTCCCAAGCGTGACTCGGGGTGGATTTTCAATGCAATTATCGGTAACCCCGAGTCACGCTCGGGGTAGATGTGCAGAGCCTGCAGCGCGCGCTGGCTTAACTTTTCCAGGCAGGGTTACTGTACTTACCTTGTCCCTGGATCCAGCGATGCATCCCCGCTGTGTGAGCGAGCGGCGTCCTCCATTCGATTCACACAGTGCCCGCGTGCCGCCGATCTCCATTCCCTGCAACGTTACGACGCACAGGGGCGGAGACCGGTGGCAAATTCAAAAAAGTAAAAAAACACATTACATACAGTATACTGTAATCTTATAGATTACAGTACTGTATGTAAAAAATACACACCCCCCTTGTCCCTAGTGGTCTGCCCTGTGTCCTGCATGTAGTTGTATATAATAAAAACATTTTTTTTGTGCCTGCAAACTGTATATTGTCCATAGCAACCAAAAGTGTCCCTTTATGTCAAAAGGGATTTTAGAGCAGCTAGAAAACAGCGATAATAAATTATAATCACTTGCAGAATTGTGCGATAGCGATTTGTGGGGAAATTCATCATAAAAAAATAAAAGTAATGACAGCGACAATTCTGCAACTGAGCAAATTTCAGTGATTTTGATTTGATTACATTATTTAATCATTTTTATTATAATTACATTATCATTTGTTATAACTATTTATAGTTATTTATTATATTATACTTTTATGATTTTGTGTTTCAAACTTTATCATACCCGGGATGCCTATTAGACTCTCGTTTGGACAGATTTAAGTGAGTTATTCCTAAGAATTGCAGGCCTACAGTATAAAACGCAGAATTTCCATGCAAAATAATTGTACTGCTTTTGGTACGTAATTCCAGACAGAATCATACCGCCAGGGAGGTTAAGCATCATTAAAATCACTGCTCCTGAAAAAACAACCGTTTTTAAAACTTTTTTTCCATTGATACATGTTCCCTGGAGCAAGACCCGGGTTCTCAAAAACATTTTACAACAATAACTTGAATATTAGGCTTTAAAATGAGCACTTTTGAATTCGAACGTTCGAGTCCCATAGACGTCAATGGGGTTCTAAATGTTCGCGTGAACATTCGGTCCGTTCGAAGGTTCTGGTGCAAACCGAACGGGGGGGTGTTCGGCTCATCCCTACTTGCCAGCTTCCCCCCCTTAAGCTGCAATAGGCAATGGACGTGGGTGTTTAAATGCCATGGTCATGAGGCTTTGATTCGCACCTGTTGATTCGCACCTGTTCACCTGACATGGTGATCGGGAAGGCGGCAAGCTCGCTGAATGCTACACACTTAAGAAAACAGGGAAGCGCTGCAAGCACAACAACATGCAATGAATGTGGTTGTGGGGCATTTGTCAGCAAAATGGGGTTAAGGTGGTGAGGAAGCATCATCTCACTTCGTTACTGCCTGTAAGGTGATCCGAATGCTGATCAGGTTTCAGAGGAAAGAGAGATTTAGACAATACGTCTAAATCTGCATCTTGCGCTTGGTAGAAAAACTATTTAAAGCCTAGTTTAAAAAGTTTAATTTATTTATTCTTAAATTAAATAATTATTTAAAAAAGGGTTAACTCCACTCATTATATAAGGATGGCAAGTCCATCCTTCCTTTACTGGAGGGTATATGTGACCCTGTATTTAGTGGGCGAGCTGTAAAGTTTGACTGGTTCCCTGCTTTAGGCTCTGTTATTAAATTTGAAAGTCTCTTGTACAAAAGATTCTGGAACCGTGGCCACTTTTTGATAAGACTTGTATATTACACCAATCAAGGGGAACTTTCATTCATATAATTCCAGTCTCATACTCGATGAACGAAAGTTCCCCTTGATTGGGGTGAAATACAAATACTATTCCCAGTCTATATTAGAGGAACGTATTATTTTTTTATCAGTCTGCTGTCCCCTATGGGATATATGCACCTTTTTTGTTCATTTTGTCTATTTTCTTTCCATGGGTACATTTTTAATGAATTGATTCAATAAATTTGTATTTTTAAAAATGACTGTACTGTGAGTTCATACCGTACCATAAAAGTCCGTTTTGCTTCTACATAATATTTTCGGACATTCTTGATTTCATAGGACGTAGGTACTCTGGGCCAAATCCTCAAAGGAGATACGCACGCGGAACTGCTGTTCAGCCTGCGTATCCCTGTGCCTATCTTTGGATCTGATCCTCAAAAGGATTTTTCCTAAGATAGGCAGAAGATCTGACATCTGTAAGGCCCCGTACACACGACCAGTTTCCTCGGCAGAATTCAGCTTCCGACCGAGTTTCTGGCTGAATTCTGCCGAGGAAACTGGTCGTGTGTACACTTTCGGCCGAGGAAGCCGACGAGGAGCTCGACGAGGAAATAGAGAACATGTTCTCTATTTCCTCGTTGTTCTATGGGAGCTCTCGCCCCGCCGAGCTCCTCGGCGGCTTCAGTGCTGAACTGGCCGAGGAACTCGATGTGTTTGGCACGTCGAGTTCCTCGGCCGTGTGTACGAGGCCTAAGACACTTACACTGTCAGATCTTAGGATGCAGTACCGCATCCGCCGCTGGGGGCATTTTGAGTCGAAATGCCGCTTTGCGTATGCAAATGAGTACTTAGGCAGATCCACAAAGCTTTTTAGCTTTGTGTTTTCTGCGTAAGTTACGTTTTGCATACGTAAAATTAGTTCTGCTTTTACAAAGTGTAAACTAGTAACACCTTGTAAAAACAGAACTTTTTTTCGATCGCCGCAATTTTTTTAAAATTTTTAATTTTTTTTCCCGGCGCGTAACTTTTTTTTTACCCGACGCAACTTTATTGTCCCGTCGCAATCCACAAAGACCGACGTAACGTAATTTTTCGCGATGCACGCAGTACGGCCGGCGCGGGAGCGCGCCTCATTTAAATTGTATATATATATACTCGCCAGCACACCAGGAATCATAACGTCCAAAGATTTAATGCATATCTATTATGTCAAAAAGAGCAACGTTTCGAGGCCACGCAGGACCTCTTCGTCAGGCAAAAAGATACAAATACAATAAAGCAAACAAATATATAAGAAGCTGTCACCAATGAAAATCTTTGAAAAATAAAACCCACCCACCCCAAACACCTCCTCCCTCTACCCACCCATCCAATCAGGAGTCTACATTAGGTATGTTATGCAAGCACCTATTAGTGATCAGTTAATCACAAACAGGCATGAGCAAAGAGTCACATGGGGTACATACCCCCAGCTGTGTTCACGATCAAAACAGTGATCGCATAGCTGCTCAGTTGTACATTGCCAGAAAAAATGTATAATGTGACAGCGCGACTTGTAAAACAAGCCGCTGTGATATGGTTCAATGGGAGGTACTAGAGAGGAAGCGTGCTATATTCACCCAGGATAAGATAATAAGTGAAGAAAAGAAGAAACTTTTTATAAAAAAAAGGTAAAATGACTAATAATAAGCACCAATACAGAACCATACACCTACATAGATAGACAAAAAAGAAGAAAAAAAGGAGAAAAAGAATAAAGAAAAAAAGAAAAAAAGTAAAATTAAACAATAATAAACAACTAGAAAAAATGTAAGAAATAAAGAATATAAATAAAAATAAAAATAGATGTAAATTAACATAAATAAACATAAATAGAAAAAAATCAAAATAAATATAAATAAATATAAATAAAAATAAAAATAAAAATAAATATAAAAAATGAAAATAAATATAAAAAATAAAAATAAATAAATAAAAATAAAAATAAATAAATGCAAATAAAAATAAAAATAAAAATAAAAATAGAAAAATACAAATAAAAATAAAGATAAATAAAAATAAATATAAAACAAAAATAAAACAAAAATAAAACAAAACAAGGCAGAAATCAAAAAACAAAACAAAGTGAAATTACTGAAACAGAAGAAAAGAAAAAGCAAAAGAAAATACCAAAAAACAAAAAGGTAAGAAAGCACCAGGGTGAACAGACTGTTAAAAAAGTGTAAGATATGACATGTAGACACAATACAGAGGGCTAACGGTCCGGGTGAGAACACCAACAGACAAATGGTCACTCAAAAACGAGCCATATCGATGTACATCCTATGTCAAACCTGCCTAAAGGTCTAAGTTGATAGGGTCATCGTCCATACATAGTCAAATGTAAAAATGTCTACAATGTCAACCATGAAAAAAGAAAACAAAATACAGTTAAAAGAAGCCCACAGGGGGCTTGAAAAAAACCGATGGTATAAAAAATACCATATGGGATGTCATTTCTAATATACAATGGCAAGATAAGATCAGAGAATAACTTTAAATAAATACGATGGCGCAAGAATAATATGCGATTGAAGAAGAACACTAGATAGATAAGCCCAATCAAAGGCCATAAGGCATTGCATAGGGGAGCTTAATGGAAGTCACAGCGATCAATCAGCGATCATCTATAAAGCACGTCAGTGACAAATTCGCGTTCAACCCACCAGGTTGCACTGTCCCTAATGTGTGTATCCAATAGGCCTCACGGCAAAGTAGTGCTCGATTCCGATCACCACCCCTATAGGGTGCTTTAACGTGTTCAATAACCATACCCCGGAGTTCGTGGATCTGGTGTTTGACTGTCACGAAATGTAAAGCCACAGGTTTGTTGAAGTCTACCTGTTCCCCCTTGGCGGTCTTAGTTAGGGCTACCCTAATGTCGCTCCTATGTTTTTGGAAACGCTTCTTAAATGGGCCTATAGTCTTTCCAACATATACCAATGTACAGGGACATTTTAGAATATAGACACAGAAGTCGGTGTTGCAGTTTAAATATTCGCGTATAGGATAGCGACCTCCCATATGTGGATGTGAAAAATATTCACCACAAATAAGGGAGTTGCATATATTACAGTTATAGCATCTAAAACATCCGGTTTTGAGGGATATCTTAGTTGCCGTCTTCGCGTACTTGTGTCGTGGGTCAGCCTGTACTAGATGGTCTCGTAGCGTTTTTCCGCGTTTGTACGCCATCATTGGTTTGGTCTTGATTGTAGGACTCAAAGATCTATCTGACTGCAATATTTTCAAATTGCGTTCCGTGGCGCATTTGATTGTGCCTGACTCTTGGTTGTACGTGTGAACTAGCATAGGGCACGAACTAGCCCTAGAGCTTTTGCTACTACCAGTTAATGCCTTATCTAGAGCTTGATCCAGAATTGGTCTGGGATAACCACGTTCGAGAAATTTCTGGTACATGATATCAAGTTCTTTCTTTTTATCTTGCTCATCTGAGCAGATCCGTAAGACCCGTACAAACTGTGAGATCGGCAAATTGTGGCGTAAATGCGTTGGATGTGCACTCTGAAAGTGTAGCAGAGTGTTTCTATCGGTGGGCTTAGTATATAGGGATGTGGTCATACTACCACCAGTGATGGTGATAAGTACATCGAGGAATGGAATACATTCACCCGAAATCTCTGGGTTGAACACGATCCCTGGGAAAATGCTGTTAATATACTCCACAAATTTCACAAAGTCCGTCTCACTCCCCGTCCATATAAAAAAGATGTCGTCTATATATCTCATCCATTTTTTTACATATTGATGAAACAAAGGAGATGGATAGATATACACCTCTTCCAGATAGCCTACAAACAGGTTAGCAAAAGAGGGAGCTGCGGAGCTCCCCATAGCTGTCCCTCTAATCTGTGTATACATCGTTCCTTCAAATCTGAAATGATTGTTCACCAAAATAAATTCAAGACATTCAATAACAAAAGCCCTTGGTAACTCAAGGGAACCTCGTTTAGACAAGAAATGATCAACAGCCAGAAGACCAGCCTCATTGGGTATGCAGGTGTATAGTGAGGAAATGTCCATTGTGGCAAGCTTCCAACCGTCATCACATGTGGAGGAGGGACCAAGTTTGTCAAGGAAATCACCCGTATCACGGATGTATGCTGGTAAATCCTTGACTACCGGTTGTAGATAATAGTCTACAACCTGGGCCAATGGCTGGGTGACAGAACCAGTGCCAGAAACTATAGGCCGAAATTTAAGGGGCGTGATGCCCTTATGGATCTTAGGCAGTCCATATATAACAGGTGTACGAGGAAATTCGTTGTACAAAAAATCAGCAACCTCGTCTGTCAACCAGCCATTGGTCCGACCGATACCGATCAGTCTCGCCAAACCATTCTTGGTACTCAATAGGGGATCACTCCCCAATAATAAATAACTAGACGTGTCAGCCAACATGGAAAGCATTCCCTCCCTGTAATCACTATAGTCCATGATAACCACCCCCCCGCCTTTATCGGCGGGCTTAATTATGATGTTTCTGTCATTCTTGAGGGATTTCAATGCTGAAAAGTCCATAGGTCCCAAATTGGTCTGTGCGTTTTTGGAGGCTTTATGAACGACATCATGTTTGATCGTTTGCTCTTTTTGACATAATAGATATGCATTAAATCTTTGGACGTTATGATTCCTGGTGTGCTGGCGAGTATATATATATATGATTTGCTTTCCGGTTCCCAGCCGGTGATCGTTTCAGCACCCTTTTACTACTTGGCCATTTTGCCGGAAGGTGTGCAATCGGAATATTTTTGAGATCATTTAAATTGTAATCGCCCCCCGGAGAGGAGGACCGCCTTGCGACGGAGGCACTTAAGTTACATGGCCTGAAATTTCTAGGTAAGTGCTTTGTGGATCGGGCACTTAGGTAGAAATTTTAAGGCCGTGTAACTTAACTCGGAAAAGTTAAGTTACGCTAGTTTTCTGAGGATTTGGCCCTCTATCCTTGCCCTAACGTATTGTAGCACATCCTTCTATACTGTACTATTTTGTCTCTTCATTCTTTCTTTGAAATTCAAAATAAAAACATTAGACACTCAAAAGAATTACAATTTATTCTTTAAAAAAAAAATCCCTGAAGGGTCTCTTTAATGTTTATTACCTAATCCACTGATATTCACCTTCACAGAGCTCCCATGACTCTCCTGCCATGATGCACACTGTTACGTGCCAGAGAGGATGTTATTTTTGCTCCCTGTAAGTTTCAACAACAGCTGACTCCTGGATATGTTTTGCTGAAAAGCAAGCACAAACCTCAACCCTAGTGGCCGTAACAAGGTACAGAGAAGAAGCATTGTGGAGGTGAGTATAAAGAGGTCAGGGTGGGCTTTAAAGAGACCCTGTCACTGTGCACTTTGTCCTAAAATGGCTTGATGTAAGTTACATAATAGTTACATAGTTAGTCAGGTTGAAAAAAGACACAAGTCCATCTAGTTCAACCAAAAAAAATAATAATAATACAATCTCATATACACAAACCTATACCCACAGTTGATCCAGAAGAATACGAAAAACCCCAGCAAAGCATGATCTGATTTGCTGCACCAGGGGAAAAAAAATCTTTCCCGATCCCCTAGAAGTAAAGAGTGCCCCCTTGTCCTCTGTGATGACCTTACAGTTAATAACTGAACACCAAGTTCACTATATGGCCCCCTTATGTATTTGTACATGTTGATCATATCCCCCGTTAATCTCCTCTTCTCAAGAGGGAATAGATTCAGTTGCTCTAATCTTTCCTCGTAGCTGAGCTCCTCCATGCCTCTTATTAGTTTGGTTGCCCTTCTCTGCACTTTCTCCAGTTCCCCCATATCTCTTTTGAGAGCTGGTGCCCAAAACTGAACTGCGTATTCCAGATGAGTTACATAGTTACATAGTTAGTCAGGTTGAAAAAAGACACAAGTCCATCCAGTTCAACCACAAAAAATAAAAAAACAAAATAAAAAACACAGTAAAATCCTATACACCCAACTCCATACCCACAGTTGATCCAGAGGAAGGCAAAAAACCCCAGCAGAGCATGATCCAATTTGCTACAGCAGGGGAAAAAATTCCTTCCTGATCCCCCGAGAGGCAATCGGATTTACCCTGGATCAACTTTACCTACAAATCTTAGTACTCAGTTATATTCTGTACATTTAGGAAAGAATCCAGGCCTTTCTTAAAGCAATCTACTGAGCTGGCCAGAACCACCTCTGGAGGGAGTCTGTTCCACATTTTCACAGCTCTTACTGTGAAAAAACCTTTCCGTATTTGGAGGTGAAATCTCTTTTCCTCTAGACGTAAAGAGTGCCCCCTTGTCCTCAGTGTTGACCGTAAAGTGAATAACTCAACACCAAGTTCACTGTATGGACCTCTTATATATTTGTACATGTTGATCATATCCCCCCTTATTCTCCTCTTCTCAAGAGTGAATAAATTCAGTTCCTCTAATCTTTCCTCATAGCTGAGCTCCTCCATGCCTCTTATCAGTTTGGTTGCCCTTCTCTGCACTTTCTCCAGTTCTCCGATGTCCTTTTTGAGAACTGGTGCCCAAAACTGAACTGCATATTCCAGATGAGGTCTTACTAATGATTTGTACAGTGGCAAGATTATGTCACTCCCTCTGGAGTCCATACGTCTTTTAATGCAAGAAAGGATTTTTCTTGTTTTGGAAAACGCAGCTTGGAATTGCATGCTACTATTAAGCTTATGATCTACCAAAACCTCCAGATCCTTCTCCACCATTGATTCCCCCAGTTGTACTCCCCTAGTATATATGATGCATGCATAGTCTTAGCCCCCAAGTGCATAATGTTACATTTATCAACATTAAACCTCAATTGCCACTTAGTTGCCCAATTAGACAGAGCATTGAGTTTGGCTTGTAAATTGGAGACATCCTGTAAGGACGTTATTCCACTGCATAGGTTGGTGTCATCTGAAAAGACAGTTATCAAGCTGTGAACACTAGAAATGTCAACAATGAAGTGATGTAGATATTGAATAAATGCAAATGTTTGACAATCTCTGAAGTGAAGCAGATCCTACCTTATGCTTGATAAGTGTGCTTCATTTTAACTATTGGGTAAACCGAATAATAAGCAGCAATTGGACCAGTCACTAAAGAGGATACATTGGAACATCTGTCCCTTTAGGCTTAATCTTGGTGTATGTCTTCTGATTTTGTGCATACTCATTGCCTGCTAAGTATGTCAGTGCAGCTCTTGTGAAAGGTAAATCTGCCTTCACTACTTTTTTTTACCCATAAGGATTTAGGGCCAGATTCACAAAAGAGATACGATGGCGCATCTCCTGATACGCCGTCGTATCTCGGTGATCCGCCCGTCCTAACTATGCGGCTGATTTATAGAATCAGTTATTCATAGCTAGCCCTAAGATCTGACAGGTGTAATTGACTTACACTGTCGGATCTTAAGGATGCAATTCTATGCCGGCCGCTAGGTGGCGAGGCCATTGCGGTCGGCGTAGAATATGCAAATGACTAGTTACGGCGATCCACGAACGTCCGCATTACCCGTCGCTCTAACTTTACGTTGTTTCCGTCGAGATACGCGTCGTAAAATTAGGGCTGAGCCCTAGTTGTTCTAAGCCATGTTAAGTATGGCCGTCGTTCCCGCGTCAAAATTAAAAAAATCACGTCGTTTGCGTAAGTCGTCCGTGAATGGCGCTGGACACAATTTACGTTAACGTCTAAACAAATGACGTCCGTGCGACGTCATTTAGCGCAATGCACGTCGGGTAATTTTCCCGACTGAGCATGCGCACTATGTTCGGCGCGGGAACGCGCCTAATTTAAATGGTGCCCGCCCCATTTGAATTAGGCGGGCTTGCGCCGAGCGGATTTACGTTACACTGCCGCAAGTTTACAGGTAAGAGTTTTGTGAATCAGGCACTTACGCTGTAAACCTGCGGCGGTGTAACGTAAATCAGATACGTTACGCTGCCGTGGAGCAACGTAATTCTTTCTGAATCTGGTCCTTAGATCTCTGAAGCTGGTCTCTGCTGCTAGGAAATTTCTATTCATCTGATTGTTTACAGGTTCCACTGAAGGTGAGGACAGGATTACAAATGATAGAAGGATACTAACACTCATGTCCAACACATTAATAAAATTACGAAGTGGAAATCAGTTATCAGATCACCGTAAAGAATGTGCTTGATCATAAGGTAATGTTATAGCATTTATCACATATACCATATGCTAGTGTGTTTCAAGCAGGGTATTTAAGGTAATACATTTTTTTTTGGTTTTAAAATAACCAGGTCTGTCAAACAGATGTGCATGATAATGCAACTCACTTTAAAATTGTTTATCTCTCTAAACTATATTTATTGATATTAGCCATTGTATTATTTTAGTGAGACAAGAACGTCCATAGAATTTGGCAAACAAAAATTGAAACCTTTTGTGCATTTTAAAGATTTTACAATTCTACTAAAGAGTAGGTATCTCAAAATTGGGCAAGGCTTAGCCCAGAAGTTATGGTAGTTTTTTTGGCTGTAGCTGGCACATTGTGGTATCACTCATAGGCAAAATGTAAGTATTTTAAATGGCTAAAAGGTTTTCTTTAAAGTTTATATAAACTCCTTTAGTTTAGCCCTGGTTCACACTGGTGCATTTTGACATGCGATTTGACATGTCAAATCGGCTGCATTTGCCGGCAATTTCTGGCAATGGCACCACCCTAATCGGATTTCAAGGGCAGAGGAGACATCTGAGGTCTAATAGACTCCGGATGTCTCAGTAAAGAGGACCTGTCACTGCTTGTTGTTATCACAAAAGGGGTTTACATTTCTTGAAAAAGAAGGAATGCCCCAGTTGAAGTCCAATAGAGACGGAACGCATCGGTCCAGCTAACGATTGCTTCTCACGTTGCTTTTATCCGATTTGTGATCACTTTTATACTTTTTAAACATCATGTTGTGATGTATACCAGATTAAAAAAAAATCTTCCATGTTTGATCTGCACCATATGGAGCCCCTTTTTGCTTTTTCCCCCGCTCTCCATCTTGGATTCTGATGGGAACATCTTCACTTGGGAATCATCCATTGGACCTACTTCTGGCATCTACTCATCGTCTGGTTCCTGCCTGGTTGGTACAACTCTGGAGTCCCAAAGAAATAACACTTTTAAGCTTGTTTGACCCACTGCCTTATGGTACGTCCATCTGATCTGGTAAGGTACCCACCTATTTCAATGCATTTGGAGTCTCTTATGTCATCTTGTGGTTCAAGATTCAATTTCTGAATTTTTTCATCTTTTCAATTTATATCTTGTGCCAGAGTACATCACCTTCACTTAGATTGTATTGTTTATTCAGTCACTTCTGAGGACACCACTATTTTATATTGATTCATACTTCCTGATTGGATCATTTGAATCACTTTTATGTTTGGACTATACTTGTTATGTGATTATTACAGACACTAGCACAAACCACGTTGCACATTATATTACATTATATTGTATACTTTTTAGTGCCACACTATATTTTTATAATTTTTTTGTTTTATTTTATTATTTTATTGTTTACATTTCTTGTAATAGCAATAAAAGTGATCAAAGAAAAAACATAAAAACAACTAATTAAAGAAAGTGTAAAAAAAAAAAAATCTAACAAAATAAATAATAAAATATATATATTTTTTAAAGTGTCCCATTAGCCCGTGCACAAATGCGACCTCACGTGTTGATCCTGCGCGCATATGTAAATGGCAATTGTACCACACATGTGAGGTATCTTCGCGAATGTTAGTGTGAGAGCAATAATTCTAGCTCCTGCTTCTAAAGTGTCGCTTTTGGGGATTTTTAGGTACCTTAGTTTGGAGCCATTTCACGGAGTTGGAGGGCAACATGGTCTAATGTCATATTTCTAAAGTTTCCACACATCTGTTTTCATTTCCAACAGTCAGACAAGCTGAGGCTTGCAATGTCCTGGAGGACAGAATGCCCCCCCCCCCAGGTTGGAATGTAGCCTGTTAAACCCCTATATGTACATGATATTAGAGGCTCCAATCTGTCTGCAAGATCCTTTGATTAGCCACTAAATGGCAATGATCAATGGCCAGCAAGCTGTTGGAGATGATATGGGAAATACTGCCCCCAGAGGCCAAGTATGGCAGGACAGTCAGTAATATAAAGAGGATTGTCATGTGAGCACTGATTGGTCCAAAGCAAATGGGACTGGCAATGGGGGGAGTTTGAATGAGTGATGACTGAGATTTGTAAAAAGGATTGTTGCAGAGAGCTCTATCTCTCTTTTCGCTGCACAGCCTTTTTCCATGAGGCTGTCTCTCTGCCATCCACATGGAATCTTGGGTTGGGCCTAGCCATGAGGCTTAGCCCTTTCTGTTAACATTTGAGCTCAGCCAGTGAGGGTTTACCCAGAGGAGGCGATAAGTATTTTTGATGATGTTGTTAAATGTAGATATTTGCTGTATTTGATATTCCTATTTTTTTAAGGGAAATAAATGTAACATTGTTTACTGAGAAAATGTGTCTGTCTTCATAGTTAAAATCGTATCATTAGGCCTAACATACTCTGGTAGTTAATTATAGGGACTAGGCAGATTAATACATATATGTAATAGCTATATAGGTTACAATAGAGTGTATAGTATTGCAAGTTGTTACTCTACAAAGGCAGACAAAATTTTAAAGTGTGGCATGTTTGGTATCTATTTACTCAGCGTAACATCATCTTTTATATTTTACTGAAACATTGGGTATTATGTCGTGTTATTGTGAATGAAAATTCATGAAAATTTACTTTTTGAAAAAAAATTACATTTGATAAACCTCTGTACAAATATCGCGTGACATAAAAAATGCAACATCGACCATTTTATTCTCTAGGGCCTCTGTTTAAAAACAATATATTGTTTGGAGGTTCTAATTAGTTTTCTAGCAATAAATTATTTTTTATACATGTAAGAGAGGAATGTCAGAATTGGCCTGGACAGGAAGTAAGAATGCATCTACAATGAACACAGATATAAGTATAAATTATGTGATTCCATCAAGTTTGCTATAAAACAGTCCAACCAACTGTTACAGATTCATTGTAGACTTATGGGAATTTATACAATATACATTATACATAGAGCATATGTTCATATGGATGATACATAACATTTCATCAAAATATACCCTTTACTGATTGGCAGTAACAAATTGTATAACCTGTACTCTCATCTTGAGAAAGATGCATGCTTTTTATATAGTAAAGGCATTTTACACAGGAATTATGGATGATATGTCATTGGATATATAAGCACTAAACCCATAATGTTTGCTTGTTTAAATAATACAAACCTCTACTCAATGCCTGCCCTGCAGGTACATGTACCCACTATCTTGTGTGGAAACAATGCACTGGAATTCTGCAGTGCTTGCAAATACAAGACCAGACAGATTTACATTCCCTTCATCTGTATGAATGAACAAAACAGGTGACAGGTATGAGTACAGGCCTTATTTATCTAAAAGAACAATGCCATAGCTATGAGCCAAGACTGATTGTATGTCACTGTAGATTTACTAATTAAGGAAATGAGTTGTATAGCCCCGAGTTATTAGGTGGAAATTTATTATCATGCTGCTGGCACTATGAGTGAAGTATTCCCCGCTAGCAACATCCTTACAAATGTTCACATAAGAAACAAGGACTATTCCAGTTCTCTGTGATGTCATGTCTGAGCAAGAATAAGCAGTAGTGACTGTGTTTACATTATGGCAAAAAAGATAAGTATTAGTAGAATGTGTTTACAAAGTTAAATACCTGTGTGAGAATCTGCTGATGATTGCAGCCACTCCCTGCCTTGCAGCAAATGTTATTGTAGGGGCAGTGAGCAGAAACAATTCAGTGCAGGAGCTAGATGGTGGTAACTTCAATCTGATGCTTCTCACCAGGTATTTGACTGTAACAAACCTTCTCTAATACCATTCAATACATGTTGTATGTAACCCATGCAACTCAGTGAGGTTGAAATACAATTTTCACTTTGTTAGGGAATATTCACTTAGCTTAAAGTGGTATTAAACCTTCATTTTTCCCCCCTTAAAATAACAAACATGTCGCACTTACCTGCACTGTGCAATGGCCCTTTTTTTCTGGGGTCTCCCGCCGGGGTTCCAGGCCCCTCCTCTTCAGTGGGTGCTCCATGGAAAGTCAATTTCCATGGGGACACCCATGCATGCTCGCTCCTGAGTCCCCCTGCTGTGTCCATTGACACAGACTGCAGGACTTGGCCCCATCCACAGCTCACATGTCACAACTGCTACCAATCTACCCAACGGGGAGCAAGTGAGCGGTGGGAGGTGGATCAGATCGGGCTCAGGTAAAAAAAAAGGGGAGCAGGGGGGAAACTGCAGCACAAAAGATTTTTCACCTTAACGCATTAAGGAGGAAGTAAATTTCCATGTATTGTTTGTACCTATAGGTAAGCCTATAATAAGGCTTACCTATAATGTACTGTAAATATCTCCTAAATGCCATTTAGGAGAGATTTACTGTATATGCAGCTGATAATGTTATCATTGCATGGGCTCTGAAGGAATGGCTACCCGTGCTGTGATTGGTGGCTCCCGCGCGCATGGACTCGGAAGGAAGACAGGTGAGGATGGATGCGGCCTCCAGTGGTGACGACTAGGGCTTCGTTTGCAGGTAAGTTTCACATAATGGGCTAGTATTATTTGGATGGTGAGCTGTATTGCATTTCTGCTGGATTTGTTGTTTGGTGTTGAGGCCAAATTATTTAATTTTAATCTGACCATAACCCATTTTTCCATGTGGCCTCAGAATCTTCAAGGTGCATTTAAGATGAGACTAAAATTGAATGATTTGACCTCAACACTAAATGATATGTCCAATCCAATACAGCTCACCATCCAAATAACACCATTCCTACAGAAAAGAATGGAGGTGGTAATATCCTGTTATGGAGGGTATTTCTCTGCAGCAGGGACTGGAGCACTTGTCAGGAAAGAAGAAAAATAGATGGAGCAAAATACCATCCAAATCCTGGGGAAAATATGCTGCCCTCTGCCAGAAAATTGTCAATGGGAAGAAGATTTACCTTCCAACATTACAATGACCCAAAGAACACACCAAAAGAGAACACAGTGGTTGAAGAAGAACAGGGTAAATGTCCTTTGCGTGGCCTAGCCAAGTGGTCTCCAAACTGTGGCCCGGGGGCCAGATGCGGTCCTTGGCTTGCCTTTATCTAGCCCTTGAGGCATTATTCTTTCCACTGACATTAATAATGGGACACAATTCCTTCCAGTGACACCAATAATCAGGTACTATTCCTCCCACTGACACCAAAGAGGGTGGCACTAATCCTCCCCCTAATACCAGAGATTGGGAATTGTGTACTTTCACTGGGCACAGACTGGTCCACCCTAAAGTCCGAATGACAGTAAACGAGTCCTTTGTTTAGAAAGTTTGGAGACCCCTGGCCTAGTCAAAGCCCAGACTTAAATCCCATTGAAAATCTGTAGAATGACTTGAAGACTGCAGTCCACAAACAGTCACTATCAAATTTAACTGAACACGAGCAGTTCTGCAGAGAAGAGTGGGCAAATATTACAAAGTCTAGATGTGCAAAGTTAGCAGAGACATATCCCAACAGACTGAAGGCTGTAATTAAAGCAAAAGGTGGTTCAACTAAATACTAACACAAGGGGGTGATCCTTTTTCCAACTCAGTGATTCTGTTTTTGATCGTATTACATTTTTTTCTGACATGTTAGTGTTATATCTTTCAAAAAGAAAGCTCTATTTGTGTAAAAAAAGTATACAAATGTCATATGGTACAGTGTTGAATGAACACACATTCAAAGTGCGACAAAGAAAAACTGACCTGGGCAGGAAGGGGGTAAAATGCCCCACACTAAAGTGGTTAAAAAACTTTATTAAAACCAGCAACAGTTGAGACAAAAAACACATTGGTCAGGTCTATTTGCAGGGGTCAGAAGTAAGTCAAAAAACAAATAACATATGCAGCGTCAGGATGAGGGCCATGTTCACATCATATTCTCCATCTACACATCAGAGCCCCCAACTTATGTCTGTGTCTCCAAAATCCCACCTTACATCAGTGTCCCCAGAGGGCCACCAACTTACATCAGAGACCCCCCCTTACACCAGAGTCCCACCTTACAGCAGAGGACCGCCCCTACATCAGAGCCCAGCAGAGTGCCCCTTTACACATACATTCTCCACTGGCGGGCACATGAGATGAACTGGTTTTCAAAAAATCCCCTTGTCACTGGCTCTGAACTGCACATGGGCAGTTCCAGAGCCAGCCAATCAGCGAACTTGTATTTTTTCACAATCCCTACAGTAGGTGAACCCGATTTTGTGTCAATCTCGCTCTCTTTCTCAGCGAGATTGAGCACCTACGAGCCCCATCGCGGGAGCCAGCGCCGAGCTGGCTTGCCGCGATGGAGACAGAGCCGTCATAGAAGCGACGGGAGATCCGACTTGGATTCCCGCCAATTCTACACGTGTGCGGCGTTTGTTATGAATCCTGAAGGGGAAGTCCCCGCCGGATTTTAAATAAAAATCCGGCATGGGTCCCCCCTCAGGAGCATACCGGGCCCTTAGGTCTGTTATGGGTTGTAAGGAGAGCCCCCCTACGCCGGAAAAAACGGCGTAGGGGGTCCCCCTACAATCCATACCAGACCCGTATCCAAAGCACGCTACCCGGCCAGCCAGGAAGGGAGTGGGGACGAGCGAGCGCCCCCCCCCTCCTGAGCCGTACCAGGCTGCATGCCGTCAACATGGGGGGGTTGGGTGCTCTGGGGCAGGGGGGCGCACTGCGGCCCCCCCACCTCAGAGCACCCTGTCCCCATGTTGATGAGGACAGGGCCCCTTCCCGACAACCCTGGCCGTTGGTTGTCGGGGTATGCGGGCGGGAGGCTTATCGGAATCTGGGAGCCCCCTTTAATAAGGGGGCCCCCAGATACCGGCCCCCCACCCTAAGTGAATGAGTATGGGGTACATCGTACCCCTACCCATTCACCTGCAAGAAAAGTGGTAAAAACACAAATAAACCACACAGTGTATTAAAATATTTTATTTTTCTGCTCCGGAGGCCGCCCCCTGTCTTCTTTATTAGCTCTTTTACCAGGGGGGGCTTCTTCTTTGACGTCTTCGGGTGGGTGGGGGCCGCCATCTGGTTCTCTTCCACCGCCGGGGGGGGGTGGCTTTTAAAAAAGCCCCCACCCCCCCGGCGGGTTTCCTCCGGCGTCTTCGGCGGGGCTCTTCTTCTTCCGCTATCCCGACGGGTCTTCTCCGCTATCCGGGGGGTCTCGCCGCTCTCCGCTGTTGACTCGTCGCACCCCGGTTCTTCGTATCGCTGTCCGGTCCCTTCTTTCGTGCTGTACGTCTTCTCCTTCCGTGCTGTGATGAGTTCTTCTTCCGTGCTGTGACGTCATGTTCTTCACTTCTCTCCTTCTCCCGATGTTGACTCGCCGGTCCTCCTCGCTGAAATGACGGATGCGCGCCTTGCATCGGACCTATATAGGCCTCACAGTCCCATCATGCTCTGTACCTACCCATGTGATACCTACCACGTGGTAGGTATCACATGGGTAGGTACAGAGCATGATGGGACTGTGAGGCCTATATAGGTCCGATGCAAGGCGCGCATCCGTCATTTCAGCGAGGAGGACCGGCGAGTCAACATCGGGAGAAGGAGAGAAGTGAAGAACATGACGTCACAGCACGGAAGAAGAACTCATCACAGCACGGAAGGAGAAGACGTACAGCACGAAAGAAGGGACCGGACAGCGATACGAAGAACCGGGGTGCGACGAGTCAACAGCGGAGAGCGGCGAGACCCCCCGGATAGCGGAGAAGACCCGTCGGGATAGCGGAAGAAGAAGAGCCCCGCCGAAGACGCCGGAGGAAACCCGCCGGGGGGGTGGGGGCTTTTTTAAAAGCCACCCCCCCCCGGCGGTGGAAGAGAACCAGACGGCGGCCCCCACCCACCCGAAGACGTCAAAGAAGAAGCCCCCCCTGGTAAAAGAGCTAATAAAGAAGACAGGGGGCGGCCTCCGGAGCAGAAAAATAAAATATTTTAATACACTGTGTGGTTTATTTGTGTTTTTACCACTTTTCTTGCAGGTGAATGGGTAGGGGTACGATGTACCCCATACTCATTCACTTAGGGTGGGGGGCCGGTATCTGGGGGCCCCCTTATTAAAGGGGGCTCCCAGATTCCGATAAGCCTCCCGCCCGCATACCCCGACAACCAACGGCCAGGGTTGTCGGGAAGGGGCCCTGTCCTCATCAACATGGGGACAGGGTGCTCTGAGGTGGGGGGGCCGCAGTGCGCCCCCCTGCCCCAGAGCACCCAACCCCCCCATGTTGAGGGCATGCAGCCTGGTACGGCTCAGGAGGGGGGGGGGCGCTCGCTCGTCCCCACTCCCTTCCTGGCTGGCCGGGTAGCGTGCTTTGGATACGGGTCTGGTATGGATTGTAGGGGGACCCCCTACGCCGTTTTTTCCGGCGTAGGGGGGCTCTCCTTACAACCCATAACAGACCTAAGGGCCCGGTATGCTCCTGAGGGGGGGACCCATGCCGGATTTTTATTTAAAATCCGGCGGGGACTTCCCCCTCAGGATTCATAACAAACGCCGCACACGTGTAGAATTGGCGGGAATCCAAGTCGGATCTCCCGTCGCTTCTATGACGCGCTTGCTGGGATGTGCTGTCACTATTCCAGTGAGTGTGAGATGTCGGCGAGATCTCGGCACCCTGTCGCCGAGTATCAGCGCGACGCTGTCGTGCTAAAAGCACAATATCACAAACACCTACTGTATGTAAATTTACAGATGGTTGGAAACACAGGGCAGGGGTGTATACATGCTTCCAGTGTGATGCTTTTTTTTATGGCCGTGACAGAAATTACACCCTCTGTTACTTTCTGTGGGCACAGGGAGTGGGAGGGGGGAGAAGGGAGGGGGTGGGGACAGTTCCTTCATAGAGCAGTGCTCAATGTTCACTCACCCCAAGCTGGGATCTGGAGACTCAGGCACCATCATCATTCACGCAGCCAGGGTGTAGCTTCCAGTTGTACTTCATATCTCCTGCCCACACATCCCCTTTCTGAGGCACAGCAATGGCTAGGGATTGGAGTGTGGGTGGGGCAGACACAGGAGGAGAGGGCAGAAGGAGCTGGAGTAAATTGAGTTCCCTCTCCTCATCCGTCTATGCAGAGGGGGGAAATGTGGAATGGGGTGGGGAGGTGGGTAGAGCTTGGTGCTTGTAGTTTGAGGGACACTGAAACTTGACAGATGCAGCCAGCCTGCCCTACAGACTGATTCCACTGATAAATGGTTGGCAACCCTGCCTGGGCACAACATCCATGGAGCATGGCCTGGGGCAGAGGGGTGCAGCTGAAATCTGTGGGAGAACAGCCCACCCCCATCAACTCTCTAGATCTGGCCATGCATTACATATATATCTCATAGAGATAACCAGATCAGAAAAGCTTGTTGCATTTTTGATCCATTCCTCATGTAGTTTTGGAATTCAAGCAATCACAATTCATGAATTGTCTGATCACTACAGACTGGTTTATTCAGCATGCAAATATTCTGTGAAATCAAAAATATCACTATTTATTAATATATGATTCACATGGTTGTCAGTTTGCTCTCCATTGGCCTTTTTTCCCTTGAGAATCTAGTTTGAGTCAAATATTTCCTTTTTTGTCACTTTACAGGTTGCAAATAAAAAAAACACAGTTTGCATTGTAAAATCAGGTTTGCCAAGTATCACACCCTATGAGTCTGACATGCTGACTTATACTTAAGAAGACTGTTGAACCAATAAAAATCCTACCTGCCCTCAAGCCATTTTTCAATGTAGTGGAAAGAGCTGAGCTTTCTGAAATGTCAGAGTTTAGGATTATACAATCACTTTGCTTTGCAGATTTTAACTTTTGGAGCCACTAGGGGACTGCTATGTACTATGCTATACACCTGCTTTTCTAAGCAACCAATAATTATATTCTTTTACAAAGTATAATTGTATATTGCGGTTTAACCAGCATTTATGATACCTTACAAATGTTTTCAGAAGAAAGGGCAAACCAAGCATTTTGGCAACTATTTCTAGAGCAAGAGGGCCATTAAGCGTGGAGCTTCCTTTTAAATTGATACCAGCCTATATATTTGGCACTGAGTAGCAAGATAAAAGAACCCCCAACAAAAAAAAACACAACGGATGCTTTTGGAACTTATAGGTAGATTCACAAAGAGTTAGGCAGGCTTATCAGTAGATAAGCCGACCTAACTCCGAATCTACGCCACCGTATGTTTAAGCGTATGCTCAAACAGAGATACGCTTAAACGAAGCTAAGATAGGACGGCTTGCGCCTGATTCCCGAACATATGCCAGCCCGCCGCAGTCGAATTACGTAGTTTCCGTAAGGCCTTAGGCGGCCTAAAGTTGTTCCACCTATGAGGTGGAATAACAATGTTAAAGTATGGCCGTCGTTCCCGCCGCGAGGTTCGAATTTTTTACGTCGTTTGCGTAAGTTGTCCGCGAATCGAGAGTTACGTCGTTTACGTCCACGTCGAAATCAAAAGGCCTGTACGGCGTACTTAGCCGCAATGGGCCCTGGGAAATGTAGGCGCCCGGCGCATGCGCAGTGTAGAAAAATGTCCGCTCGTTTGAGGCTACGCCGCCGTAGATTAGCAGGTAAGAAGATTGAAAATCATTACTAGCCTAGCTAATTTACAGCGGCGTAGCCTAAACAGGCTAGGCAACGCTGCCCTAAAGATATTCCTGTGTACCTGAATCTACCTATTAGTTACTGCTGATGGGTACTGGGCTTTTCTGCACCTATTGTGAACGAGGACAGGGGAAGATATTTGGAAACAATGGGTTGTATCCCAAAAATGTATTAAAAGTTGTCACAAGAACAAGAAGAAGAGAGGAAATGTTTCAAATGTTTCTTCCAGTGAAAACTGTCTAATGGAGAATTTTCCCTAACTTTAGAGATTTCCTGTAATTTCCTGTTATATTTCTGGAAAGGAAGTCAAACGATAATCTCCCTAATATTGCCCACGAAGGACAAAAAAAGACCTATTTATTCAAAATCCCACAACATATTTTGGCTATGTATACACTTTAATAATTTTTTACAAATTGAAACATTAGGCATCAGAAAAAACACAGAACAGATGCTGGGGAAATGTTATCATCCTCCTTTATAGATCTGGACAGGGTGTTTTATTTTTTATTTTTTCACCAGGAGTTGGAACCAACAAGTATTGAGCAAGAAATATGAAATTATGTGGATTATTTTATGGTTTTCTTAATTAAAGAGAAAAATGGGGAAAAGGAAGGTGGCAAGTGCCATTTAATAAAGCATATTTTTTAACTTTTACAACGTCATTATTTGATGTTGAGGTATTTGGTCCCAAGCACACATTTACCAGTTCCCAGGGCAAATGACTTTGGAAGTACAGAAGTCACTGAACCAGAATGACATCCAGGACAAGCATTTCAGAAAGAGAAGTGGACAGTAGAAGCCTCAATGCTTTCTCGGTACATGTTTCCTTTAAAGCTGAAGTTTAATGTGGTTACATATTGTCTTCCCTGGACCCTCATTGCCCGCATATCTACATGCCAAGTTAATTAAAGTTTTCATTACATATGCTATTTTAGATCCAGTGACATTATCACTAGGTCTTTGTGCTTCTCTATACAGTACAATGCAGCCAGACTAGGGCTAGTGGAAGGGGCCAGCAGGGTGCTTTATATACCGTATTTATCGGCGTATACCGCGCACTTTTTTGCCCTGAAAATCAGGGCAAAATCGTGGGTGCGCGATATACGCCGATACCCGCTTTCCCGCGCCGAGTTTGAATACTGCGCCGGCATATACCGAGCGCAATACACTCGTGTATAGTCGGGCAGTCTTTGCTCCTCCCGCGGAGGCGAGTGTACTACGCTCGGTATATGCCGGCGCAGTATTCAAACTCGGCGCGGGAAACGAGCGAGGAGGACGCCGCAGAAGGACGCCAGACCCGACGAAGAGGACACCCGAAGCCGCAGACGGACGCCGGACCCGACGAGGCCGCCGATGGGCGCCGCGCAAGACACCAAAACTGTAAGTACAAAAATCTTTTTTTCCACAGGAATTTTGGGCCAACTTTAGGGGTGCGCGCTATCCGCAGGAGCGCGCTATACCCCAATAAATACGGTAGCTTATTAAAAATAAGAGCTATATCAATACCTACATTTAATGCTTAAATGTTAGTTCACCTTTACAGAAAAATGGAAAGATGAACTAACACTGGACACTCTCCCCACCCCCATGGTCCTCACTGTACTTACCTCTGGGGTTGTTGAATTGTCAGCACCCCAAAGCTGGTCCAGTGATAGGATATCTCTGCTCTTCACCTTCTTCTCTGTGCAGCACTTCAGGGATATACAACATTGATTCTTATTGGATGGCAACATTACATTGCATTGATCATGTCTGTCCCAGAAGCACCACACAGTGAAGAGGAAGAAGATCAGGGATTCCAAATTCCAGTTCTCTGGACAGGCTGCAAAATTGCTGACAGCTCGTGTGTATGTGTAGCGGAGAGGGGGGGGGGGAGGTGTCCAGTGTTATCTCACCTTTACATTTTTTCTGTAAAGGTTAACTAACCCATTAGCCTCTATGGTTGAAAAAAATGTAATATAATAATTTAAATAGGCAGACTAGGGACAATAATGCTTGGAAGGAAAGGTCTAGATCAGTGATGGCTAACTTTGGCACCCCAGATGTTTTGGAACTACATTTCCCATGATGCTCATGCACTCTGCAGTGTAATTGAACACCATAGGAAATGTTGGAAATGTTAGGAAGTGTGGGCCAGATTCACAAAAGGGATACAACGGCGTTTCTTCTGATACACCGTCGTATCTCTGTTTCTATCTATGCGACTGATTCATAGAATCAGTTACGCATAGATATCCCTAAGAGCCGACAGGTGTAATAGTTTTACACTGTCGGATCTTAGGATGCAGTACCGCGGCCGCCGCTGGGGGGAGTTTGCGTTGTAAACCAGCGTCGGGTATGCAAATTAGGAGTTACGGCCGATCCACAACGGTTTTTCGCGTTCGCTACATCGTCCGTAGTCAAGTTTCTCGTCGCAAAGTTAGTCGTTTTTTTTTGGTGCCCTAACTTTAGTCAGCAAGTGTAATGCTGTCTAAAGTATGGCCGTCGTTCCCGCGTCGAAATTCAAAATTTAACGTCGTTTGCGTAAGCCGTCCGGGAATACGGAAGTACGCTATGAGCGTCGCCATTCAAAAAAATGACGTCACGGCGCGCAAAGCACGGCGGGAGTTCGGAAACGGAGGTCCGGCACGGGAGCGCGCCTAATTTAAATGGCACACGCCCATTTAAATTGGCCCGCCTTACGCCGGAGGCCGCGGGCGTAGTTTTCATCGCAAGTGCTTGGTGAATCAGGCACTTGCGATGAAAAATAGCGGCGGTGTAACTTATCTAGGATAAGTTACGCCGCCGCGATTCTACGTGAATCTGGCCCAGTGCTTCTTTTTTCTGTTTTCTGAGCTGCAGTTTACACTGTATGAAACTTACAATGTTCATTGCAATCAGAGTAAGCACTTTTAATACAAGAAAGGAGCCTGTAAAACTATGCAAGATGGAAGGTAAAGCTGGATACAATACAAGCTTTATACAATGAAAGTAATGGTTGTATTAGGGAACCATTAAAGTAAATAATCTTAGCAGTAAAGCAACAGAATTAGGTAAGTAGATATAAAGTGTCAATCTATCAGCGGAATTGTTATGTTATTTTATTTAAACTTTATAAATCCAACTAACTATTATATAAGACATTTCAACACTTTTAATTGTTGTGTTGTTTTGCTGTTTTTGGTTTTACATGTTTTTAAGAACTAAATAATAATCAAGAAACCAAATTGTGTTAGAAACACAATGACTTGGTAAAATATAGTAGATAAAAGTAATGGTTTTGTTTGCTGAAAACATGCCAAAACCAATAAGCACTTTTTTTTAGGTGATAGTGTTGGCAGACCTAGAACAGATCGCCTTGCCTGTATTTAGAAAATAGTGCTTGGTAGATTTCTGTTGTTTAATGGGCTGTCACATTTTCTTCCTCTATTATATTTATTCCGGACTTGATGGAAAAGTCCCAGCTTTTGAAACAATGTACATTGTCACTTAATAAAAATCAGTTTGTGTGTGGTAGAGAGCTACAACTGAAGATGAGCTAAGACTCAACAGATGGAAATACATCTGCATGGCTTCAGAATGTATAAGGGGCAGTACAAAATTCTTTTCCGAGTTATTCAAAAACCAAATTCCAGAAATGCATCCTCTGTCAAGTTTGAATGAAAGCCAAATCTTCTATCCTTTTACAGCCTTTATATCTTTGTCAAATTCATGTTTTTCTTTTTAAACAGATTGTATACTTTTCTTTACAATGGCACCATCATTACACCTAGTTCAACAGCTCAAATTACTTAGCAGATATACATATTAACTGAATGAGATGTGGGGGTCCCATTTATAACGCACCAGTATGGCCTTACCCCTACAAGTCCAACACATTTATAAAGCACAGAGCAACACCATGCTTTATTATGCTCCACTTGCTTTAGGACTCCAAAGAAACACAAAATGCCATTCATCCCAATTAATGAAAGAAAAAAAGGGAAAGAGGAATGCCTGGCCATGTGACCTGTCAAAGTCATGTTATACAATGTCAATACTTTGTGGGACTTTGTGGGACTCCACATGCCCCACACCATAGCCTGCATATATAAATCTCTGTGAACCCCACATACCCCCGTCCAGCACAAATCCTCCACACTCCAACTACCCCATCCCCAGCCCAAATCCTCCCTCCTCCAACCCCCAATTTTTCTAGCACAACCCCCCCCCCATTTAACCACCCCTCCCCTTCTAGCACAAATCCTCTCTTCTCCTAAATTGCCTCCCTCAGCACAAATCCTCTTACTGGAATATTTCTCAATTTTGTAGAATTCCCAAGACATTCCTGCAGAATTCAGGAAGGTTGGGAGGTATGATTTTGTGCCCGGGGCAAACGCACCTGTGGCCCCACCCACACTACACCACTGACCAATTTATCTGACTGTAGCTTGTGTAAACTAATGGACTATATACTGTCTATGGCCCTTTGCATGCAATATATTCAGGCAGCTAGCCTGCAAAAAAAACAAAAAAACAAATTGACCCTGTATAACAATTTAAGTTAAAGCGGTTGTAAACCGCATATATAATTTTTATTTATTTTTTTACCTGCAAGGAAAAATGCATAATCAGCTAGTATGCACTGCATAATAGCTGATTATGAAAAACTTACCTCAAAACGAGGTGAACAACACTTACCTGGTTCACGCCGAGCGAGATGTCATCTTTCTCCGGCGTGTCTTCCGGGTATCGCCGCTCCAGCGCTGTGATTGGCTGGAGCGGCGCCGCTCCAGCGCTGTGATTGGCTGGAGCGGCGATGACGTCACTCCCGCGCGTGCTCGCGGGAGATTTAAAATCGGCAAGGTCCGGCGGCTGCCGGATCTTCCGCCGTGGATCCCCCCTGCACATGCGCCACCCGCATTGCGAGGGGAATATCTCCTAAACCGTACAGGTTTAGGAGATATTCTTTTTACCTACAGGTAAGCCTTGTTATAGGCTTACCTGTAGGTAAAAGTGAAAAATTAAGGTTTACAACCGCTTTAAAAACAGAGTTTTTAGCTGCACACATTTTTAAACAAGCCATACAAAAAAATGGCAACCACCCCAACCTATAACTAGCCTTTGCAGTAAGGTGCACTTGGAAGGGCAATGCACAACACAAACAGACAAACAATTCCCAGCACACTTACCAGCTAGCCTGCAAAAAACTCAAATTGACTCTGTCTAGCAGTTCACGTTACAAACAGAGGTTTTAGTTGCACACATTTGCAAATATATGTAGAGGCCGCAGTGCCTATGCCAAGGCTCCTCTGTATACTGTGGTCCTAACTCTATATTTTTGAGGGTCAAACTGGAGCATATATATAACAGTGTGTAAATTAGGGTGGGTTTTAAAATACCTTTGGAACTGTAGCAGTTGTTGAACTGAGCATTTGTTTCACTAAACAGCTCTCTAATGTCTAGTTAGATCTCTGCTCATTATCCTATAGACCTGATTTATTTCTATATGAAGTCAGGAAAAGTGATGAGAACCTGTGCACACAAACACCCAGCCATATACAATCCATGGAATCCATGTACAAGTCATAGAGTTTAAAAACAAAAATAAATTGTATTACTTTTAATACACTTTATTGGATGGTTGCTAGGAATACATGCTCTCTTCCCCATATTTGAGTAATTCAGGCCCTGTGTAAGCAAGCCTGCTTGTGATTAAAAAAGAAATAGTAAACTTTGTTTTTTTTTTCTATCTAGAACATGTTATGGATGACTCCCTAAAACAAAAAAATTCCTTTTGCAATATTTGATATTTATTATGACCCCTTTGGTTATTTATCTATGGTTTGGCAAAACACCACATGTACCAGGATAATTTTATTTTGTGAAAAGTCAGTTGTAATCATGTAACCCCCAGTGTTTTCAAGGACACAGAACCTTGCACAGAATATGATCTATGAGTTAACCTTGTCCAGTTCGTCAGCTGTAATCTAAAAGATTGGCTACATCCAGCCTTTGCTGTCAGGAATCTTTTAGGATGTTTGTAGCAGACAAATTCACTGCAGATTCCTTCAAAGAAGCTGAAACCAATACGTGTATAAAATAAATATTTCACAGCATAATAGAATAAAAATATTTACCCCCTGTTTACCTTAGTTTTAGATTTATTTCCTTCTTTAAGATCCAATTTGAAGTAGCTTTCCATGGAAACAGCAAGGGTGGATCGGCTTGGAAAGATGAAAGGAAATGGTCTCTGAACTCACTAAATGTATTGCATCTCACCAATCATTGTTATAGTACTACACACATTCCTGTAGCCAGGTGTATTTTATTACTTTACTGCTTGGCAAGGCTTACATAACAATATGGAAAAGTTAAGCCTTCATTCTGATGTGGGAAACCAGTTAAACAAATGCAAGATTTTTGCTTGTTAACCTGTTAACGTTGGCCCACCACGTTCGTATGCAATCCTTACGTTGTTGGTCATCTTGATTTTAGTAAGAGAGAAAAGTCTGTGGACAAGATCCCAGATCCTACAGTGTTCACATGAGTGCAGTGGGAGAAACTGAATCTATAGATACCCATGGACAATAATGTCTAGTTTGTAATTTTTCTGACTTGTTGTGGTAGCGATTGGTTTAAATTACTAAAGGACAATAAACTTTCACTTAAGCTGGCCACAAATTGATTGAAATTCAGCTGGTGGAACAGGGACTGGCTAAATTTCAATCCATCTTTGGCCATTCCCATTCATGTGAAGTCCCTCTAAATCAGTGGTTCTCAACCTTTCTAGTGCCGTGACCCCTTGATAAAATTTCCCAAGTTGCGGGGACCCCTAACAGTAAAATTATTTTCATATTGTGGGTTGAAAGCACCCAAGACAAGTAATTTGCGCCCTTAACCCCGCGGACATTTAGCGCTCCCTGAGTGCTTTCCACTCGTACAGTATTAAAACCCCTTATAGTACATTTTAGGATGTACCTCTCTTTCTTTGTTCAACTTTCTTTCCCTTTCATCTCTCTCTATCCTAATTTCTTGTTTTTTCCCCCATCCCTCCCTCTAACTGTCTTTCTTGCTCTCTCTTTTTTTCCTTTCTCTCCCTTTTTTCTTTGTTCCTCCCCCTCTTATCATCTCCCTTCCTGGGAGAACAGTGCGGGCTTCAGGAACAGCCCAGGATTTGGTGACCCCTAGCAAATCATCATTTGACCCCCGAGGGGGTCCCGACCCCCAGGTTGAGAACCACTGCTCTAAATGATTGACTTCTCACAAAAGGCCTTGTTGGAAAATTTGGCTGCAGCACTAATCAGTGTATTCTGACAGCGGAGGGAGTCCCCACTGTCCGAATACAATAGCATAGCGAAGAGGATTCCCCCAGTCCACCTTACTTGGGAAAATACGTTTAATTTTTTCCAATCCCACTGGATGAATGAAAAAAAAAATGATAAATGTATAGCCAGCTTTAGTCTAGTGAAGCTGTTTTCTCTACAAATGCCCAATTATGTATAGTGATATTAGAGTTGTTAGATGCAAAGATGAGGGCTTATCTGAAGATATCTGACAAAATGTCAACATTTTTACACTAGTAACTGCTAGTTAAGTCTGCTTGGACTACGTGTTATGCAGAAAAAATTGATCATTAGCTAACGGAGCATACGTATTATGAATATAATATTATGAACATATATTATTACTGATGCTCCTGTTCCCCTGATGATGTTCTCTGCCAATGAAACGTGTTAGCAGGGGCTTAATCTGTGATCTGTCATCAAGTCTTCCCCTGCCGGAGGTGGGGCTCTTTCTCTCTGCTTGTGTTTACGAATTTCTTGTAAGTACCTGTCTTTGTTCTTCTATTTCCAAATATGTAACTGCTGCCTCAAACGTGCAAAGTGGTTTGCTTATTTCAATGGCAGACCTTCTTCTTCAGGGTTTGTCCTTTAAATATACAAGCAACTTTGCGTATTTGAGACAGTGATTGCATGTTGTATGAGTTTGACAGACAGACATCTGTATCCAGATGATTGAGTCATTCTGAACTTGGCATTTGAAATTTACGTTATACATGCTTCTTGAAAAGCACTTCTTGAGTACAACGTATTGAAAAAAAAAAGGTTTGTAGATTTCATGCAATGCTGGTACACTTTCTATCTGTTTTATAGTACAGTAGTTAAAGGATTCTTAAACTACTATACTTTACTATTCATATGAAAGCAATATGCATGCTACTAAATAGTATTGAACTTAGTAGTGGGATGGTTTCTAGGGTAGAGATTGGAGAGCTAAGGGCCCTGTCATTATTTTGTTGAGGTTTCACCATTTAAGGCTCGTACACACGATAGGTTAAACCGATGAAAACTGTCTGATGGACCATTTTCATCAGTCCAAAACGATCGTGTGTGGGCGCCATAGGTTATTTAACCTTCGGTTAAAAAAAGCAAAATTGCTTTAAAATTTAACCGATGGATTGCTAACCGATAGGTCAAAACCGATCGTTAGTATACAAAACCATTGGTTAAAAATCCACGCATGCTAAGAATCAAGTCAACACATGCTTGGAAGCATTGAACTTCGTTTTTTTAGCACGTCGTTGTGTTTTACGTCACCGCGTTCTGACACGATCGGTTATTTAACCTATGGTGTGTAGGCGTGACGGACCATCAGTCAGCTCCATTGGTTAACCTTCAGACCGTTGTCCTCTGGTTAACCTATCGTGTGTACGAGGCTTTACAGTTACCCCCCAGTGACCCCAGTCCATTAAAATATGGATTCCAACTGCTAAAAGCCAAGGAACCAGTGGTTTATAGGGTTCTCTTACAGCAGGCTGCAGAGATTTGAGGGGGATAAAGGGAACATATAGTCAAGCTACCATTGCTAATTAATTAAGATAAAACAAACCTCACCTAAAATGCATCTATGGCAATTAAGACATTGTCAGACTGAATGCAGATTTTTTAAAGAAGTAATTTGCTTCTGGACTTTCCAGTTATTTCCTTAATCTGTATTATGGAGACGTGAGAGTGCCACCATCGTCATCATCACTTGGCTTTGTAATGGCTATGATAGTTGGACATAATATTATTGTTGTGGGGATATCTTGCCAATAGAGACCTAAAAAATGTTTGAGGTAACATATGTTTCAGCCACAATCAAAAGTTGGATCGACAATCAATGGTCTTCCAAGGGTAAGCTATTGCTCATGCACAACTGGGCTGAGAGAGCTTCCTTAAAATACAGCATCCAATGGTCCTACAGGGAAGATTTCCTTGGTTTATGAACAGGTAAGTGGCAGACTTGGAGGACTTGCTGGGATAGAGAGGAAATACATTTTAAATTTTTTTTTATGTTTACACTATACATTTTCATTTGTAACATAATCATTATATTAGCAATACGGACAATAGTTATTTTTAATAGTCCAATATAAACTTACTTGAAAAACCTGCCTGTCTGCTTGCCATATCTTTCCACAGCCTGTATTTCATGCATGCTTTAAGGCTTTTCCTCTTCTGTTTACTTTCAATATATAAGAACTACATGTCCCATAGTACATTGCTGCATGCAAGCAGTGATTGTACTGACACTGCCTCCTAAAACTCCTCCTCTCATCACCTCTATAGTGCAGAGGGCAGGCTCTGTGAATTCTGCTACACAACAACAGACCATAGTGAATATATGTCACAGAATTTAAGAAAGTAAATGTGTGAGGATCTTTACAAATTAATACATGCTTATGAAGTTCGGGATCATTCCGATCAATAAGAGTATGCCAGAAATAATTTAAATACAATGTGGAGATGAGTATAAGGCATTTGGCAGGAGATGAAGAGGCATTATTTTGACTCCTTGCCACCTGTTTTAACCCCTAAAACCTCACACCACCACCATGCTGAAATAATGTGCATTACATGTGGTTGCGGGGCAGTATTGTCAAAGCCCCATTCAGATGAATGTTCACATGGTAGGGGTATAACTTTTGCCGTGCATTGCAGCTGCAGCATGCGGATATCCCTATTCACTGCTTTTGTAGCTTTGTAGCTGAAGGGGGAGTGGTCAGGGTGGTGGTAAAAAATGCATCTTAGTCACACGTTGTTCCTGCTTCCCAACTCCAAGTGTAAGCACAAAAGTTTGATGTAAAACCTTATGTGTAAGGCCTCATTCACACAGGCGGACTCTGTCGCTACGGAGTCCGCATGCTCCCGTCAGCTCAGCGGGAGATCAGTCCGCAGATGACAAGCTAATCTCTGCTCACTTAGCGGGGAGGGGCTTGTCGGGCACCGCTGTCCTCCTATGGAGCGATCTGATGAAAAAATACAGCATGTCTGTTTTCATCAGATCTTACCCGATCCGCATGGTCGGATGGGGAGCCCCCATACGTCTGTTTTTAGTGGATCGGATAGGGTCGGATGTCAGTGGACATGTCTCCGCTGACATCCAACGCTCCATAGCGATGCATGGAGCGGCCGTTCAGGTCCGTGACAGATCGACCCGAACGGCCCGTAGTGTGAATGAGGCCGAAATGAACAAAAATATTTGTTCATTAGTCAGCTTAGATTCCATTCACACTTGGAGATCAAAGTCACATGACAAATCGCAGACCATTCTTTTCAATAGCACCCATTCAAATCACTTTGAAAAGGCCGCAGTGCCGAATCGCAAAAAGGGGCCGTCATTAACCAGCAATATGGTCCGGGGCTGAAGTGGTTAAACAGTGTACAATATAAGAGCCCTATACATTTTTTAGGTAGGCAAATTAGAGTTATTATCAGGTTATTCTATACATACCGATGCTAATAAAATTTGATCTAGACATCTGGGCTTCAAATAGATGGTCATGAAGTTGTTGCAGTTGCTTTGTTAAAACCCATGTTACATTGGTTAGGTGATAACACAATAGATTAATTGCTTTTTTTATATATACAGTGTATTGAGTTATTGTGATTCAGGTGATTGTAGACAGAACATGGACAGCTGGAATGACTGATAAATGCCTGTTCTATCAGTGCTACATAACTGAAAGCTTCTTGAACAGGTGCAGCTTCTAGTGCATGTTTCCACCTGCTGAACGGAGTTTACCCCTCCCGCCTCTGGATTCCTTGTCGGTATCAGCGATGTTTTCTCAGCTGCTGCCTCCATCACATATGAAACATTTCACTGGCTTTTCCACACTGAATATATTTCTACCTGTGAAATAAACATGAGATGACATATTTTCTTGATTTGCGTTCTTGCTGTTACCTCCCTTCAGTAATCATAAACACAGGAGCACAGTAATGTTTTTTTTAGTAGTTCAAAGGTATTGAGCCTTTCACCATAAAGCCTACTGCTTTCATGGATAACCCATAGTATTTGGATAATGAAATCAAGGGGCACTTGACTGTGCAAGGCTAATAAGGAATTTTGGACCCTATGGCACAGTTTGTAGAGATTACTGTTGTCTAAAGGTTTCTTGCACTACCAATTGCATGCTCTATTTCATGTGCAATATTGGGATAGCTTCAATTTAAAATAGAATTTTGGCCAAAACCACTACTCTTGGACCCCTTTCACACTGAAGCGTTTTTACAGCGCTTTAAAAATAGCACAAACTGTCATAAATCATTCTCCATGCATCTCAATGGACCCTTTCACACGGAGTCCTGCAAGCAGCATCTTTGGAGCAGCTTTTGGGTGCTGAAAAAACCCCTCCAAAAACGCCCCTCTCCATTTAAATGAATTGAAAGCGCTGTAAAAACGCCTTACCCTTTCACACTGAGGCGTTGCACTGGCGGGGCGTTGAGAAAATTCCTGCAAGCAGCATCTTTGGAGCAGCTTTTGGGCGCTGAAAAAAACGCTCCAAAAATGCCCCTCTCCATTGAAATGAATTTAAAGCGCTGTAAAAGCGCCTTACCCTTTCACACTGAGGCACTGCAAAAATGCCCTAAAACGTTCGGGTCTTAGCGGTGCTTTACCAGCACATTGGGATTGCAGATGAGACTTCTCTCCAATAACGCTTGAATAACGCTTGAAAAACTCCCCAGTGTGAAAGGGGCCTTAAAGTGATTGTAAAGTCTTGTTTAAAAAAATAAAAAAATAAATAACAAACATGCTATACTTACCTGCTCTGCGCAGTGGTTTTGCAAAGGGCAGCCCCGATCCTCCTCTTCTCGGGTCCTTCTTTGGTGCTCCTGGCCCCCCACCTGTCAAGTGCCCCCCACAGCAAGCAGCTTGGTATGGGGTACCCAAGCCGTGTCACAGCTCTGTGTGTCCATTCAAACACGGAGCTGCCGTTTGGCCCTTCGCTCTCTCTCCTGATTGGCTAACTGACTTTGATTGACAGCCGCGGGAGCCAGTGGTGCCGCTGCTGTGTCCCAGACAATCAGGAGGCGAGTCCCGGATGGCCGAGACACTCATGGACATCGCTGAACAGAGATGGAGCTTAGGTAAGTATTAGGGGGTGCTGGGGTGGCTGCTGCACAGAGAAGGATTTTTTATCTTAATGCATAGAATGCATTAAGATAAAAAACCTTTTGCCTGTAGAACTCCTTTAAAACTGTCCCCAATCCCCTCCTATCACCTATTCTGACTAACTTGTAAAAGAAAGATCAGTATACTTCCCTATTTTATGGCATTCCGGTCTGGTCACGTGATCACCCCAGCTCCTGCTGCAGGGGAGAGGAGAAAACACTGTAACAGTGGCTGGTAATGCTTGGGAACGTGATGTCACCCATGGGCTCCAATGGTCCATGTGTTGTTGGTGCTCCCTTCTCTCCCCTGCATCAGTAGACACAGGGGAGCAGGATCACGAGACTTGACCAAAGCAGCCTGCAAATAGGTAAGTACAGTATACAGATCTTTCTTACACAGGTTACTTAGCATAGGTGTTATAAGGGGGGAGGGGTTCGTTTTAAGGCTAGTTAGAGTTTTCCTGGAATTCCACTTTAACTAATAATAATAATAATACTTCCATCAATCAGAAACAACTGTTACCAACCACAAGCAAGTTACTCTTGCTAGTCTGACAAATTCAAGTTCTGACATCAGCAATAAAAATCCAATTGGTTGTTATGAGGTGAGTGCACTTATATTACATATATTGTCCCTGTGCGTTTATGCTGCTTTACTTATTAAGATCAATAATATGAGGGTGAGTCATTAATTATCCGCACCTTTGCTATAACAGCCTTTGGTTTGGCTGTACTGATTTCTGTGTGCGCGTGTCGAGAGATGGCGCCTTTGTCGTCACTTTATCGAATCTTTGATCTTCATTACTCAGTTTCCTATGCGGCTGCACTAAAGAAGACAGCACATAGTATATATATATATATATATATATATATATATATATATATATACACACACACACTCTGAATAGAAAAAAAATGTAAAGACACATTTGAAAATGTGTGTTTAAAACAGAGACCGTGTCAGTAGAGCAGTGGATGGTGTCAGTAGAGCAGAGATTGGTGTCAGTAGGGTAGTGGCCGGTGTCAGTAGTTTATTTTTATTATTTTTTACAATGTTTTTATTATTTTTTTTTTTAGGAGCTGTGTTGAGGGGCTTTGGTGAACTTATCAAAATGTGTAACTTCCAGGCAACAATTCTGACTTTTTCCCTCTGTGCAGGGGCACCAGGCAGGGTTGCCCACTCTCCCCACTCCTTTTTGCCCTGGCAATAGAACCCCCTAGCCTGCGCAATTAGAAATAATATAGATATCAAGGGCTACACTAAAGGGTCCAAAGAATTCAAACTAAGCCTCTATGCTGATGACGTCCTTCTCTTTTTAACAAATCCTCCCATCTCCTTACCTAATCTGACCAAGATTCTAGATACCTTTCATGATCTATCTGGATTGGGTGTAAACCTGTCCAAATGCTCAGCCTTACCCATCAACATCCCACCAACCTTAATTGCATCGCTCAAAGACAATTTTCCATTCACTTGGTGTACGGATTCATTTAGATACTTGGGAATACGTATCACCTCCTCATTCAAAGCTCTATTCCATGCAAATTACCCACCATTATTCAATAATATCAAAAACACAATAAAACTATGGTCTTCACACCAAATATCTTTCTCAGGAAGAATAGTGGCCATGAAAATGGTCTTACTACCCAGACTTTTGTTCCTTTTTAGAGCTCTTCCTCTTACATTGCCCAAAAGCAAGTTAGATTCACTCCAAAGGGAAATTAATAAATTCATCTGGCAAAACAAAAAAACAAGATTTTGCTACTCCCTAATGTTTAGGTCCCAATTGAAAGGAGGACTAAGCATCCCAAACTTATGGCTGTATTATCTGTCAGCCAGATTTACTCAACTTGCACAGTGGTATGCCCCAGCCTCCCAAATACCATGGCTTCAGTTCGAAGAGCAATCCGTCCTCCCTTACCACCTACAAGGTCTGCTCTGGTCCAAATCCATTCTGCCTCAGAGAATTAGACCGTTAAATACAATTGTAACACATTCCCTACAACTGTGGAACAGACAGGTCACCAAATTTAACTTGTCCTCGGACATCCCTCCCTTGGCATCCTTCCTAGGAGACCCTCATTTCACTTTCCAAGATAATTACCAAAACTCATTAGCAATATGGAAGCTACACAATATAACGAATCTAAAATCTCTCACCCATAACAATACTTTTTACTCATTCACTGAACTACAAACTAGATTTGACCTTGCACACACAGATTATGAAAATTATGAAAAGATAAAGCACTTTTACCAAAAATACTACTCACTTACTCTAAACAACCCTTTCTCACTATTCGAACGTATTTGTATTTCCTCCCCTCGTGACAAGGGTTTAATATCAAAAATCTATAAAAACCTAAACTAATTCAACATGCCAGAAAAAACACACCCTATGCTACAATGGGAATCGGACTTAAATGTTTCATTCTCCCCCGAACAATGGGATGCCATATTTGACAATCTACACAGATGTACCAAAACTACCACCATTAGAGAATCTGCCACTAAACTGCTGTACAGATGGTACCTAACCCCTGCCAAACTTAATTTGTTTTACCCATCAACTTCTCCACTCTGTTTCAGGGGTTGTCCTACACAGGGAACACTATTACATATATTTTGGGAATGCTCCCACATCAAACCCATCTGGCACAATGCAAGTCTTATGATTGATCGAATTTCAGGTAGAAAAATCCCAATAACTCCTCAAATGTGCCTTCTATTTGCTCCCATTCAAGACATACCAATTGCAAGTTCCAGATTAACCCACACTCTCCTTAGCGCCATCCACTGGGCCATAGCTTTCAACTGGCGTTCAAACAATGTGCCATGGCCTCAAATTCTTAACCGCATGGAAAATATCAAATTATCGGAAAGAATACACCACACGCTATATGACACTATGCATCTACACCAAAAAAAATGGTCTCTGTGGGAAGCCTCACTACGGATGTAAAATCCATTATAGGTATTCTGCTTAAGCACATCCACTAATTACTATTCTTATTTTATTTCTTTCTCCCCCACGGAGATCGTATAGATCTGTAAATCAGTTGTATACATTCTCCCATGAGATATATCTTTACTTGTATGTACTGTATTATGTAAATGACTCTTTCACTTGTTCATTTTTTACCACTGGTAAATGCTTATACTATGACCTTATGCTTCAATAAAAACGTTTGTAAACAAAACATGGACAAAGTCAGTAGAGCACTGGATGGTGTCAGTAGAACAGTGGATGGTGTCAGTAGGGCAGAGATTGGTGTCAGTAGGGCAGTGGCTGGTCTCAGTAGTTTTTTATTTGTACTATTTTATTATTTACAGTGTTTTTTTTTTTTGTTTTACAATATTACTTTTTTTTTTGTAGGAGCTCTGTTGGGAGGCTCTGCTGAACTGTCAGGGGTCTAAACAAACTTCTGATGTCTCACTTTAAGACATTGAAAGGGACTGAGGGAAAAGATTCTTCAGCCCCTTTCTCTGCAGCCTCAGCTGCACGGGACAGTGAATGAATAGAAAGTGTTCTGTGCTGAGTGGCTTCCTGTTCATTCACAAACTAAAGTTTACTATGCTTCTGTTATAAATAGTATCGGTACTGATCACTCACTGTGTTTAATCAGAAAAAGAAGGGGCCAGTAAATGACATATTTGCTGACCTCTTCTCCCACTCTCACTGCTTGCTGTCATTCGGGGACCACTTATAGAAAAGTCTACTGGGAGGATCCTCTTTCCTTATTCACTCAAGTCCTCTATTGAAATTGGCCTGTGGCAGGGGCCCTAGAGACAGGTCTGTGTGAGAGATCTGTTCCTCCCAGTATTATCCTAAGTGACGCTCCGGCTGCCAGGCCTATCATAGGGGTCTGTCCGGGGGCACTTCACCCACTCCGAGCAGAGTGGCGACGTGTTACAAAATTGGTTCTATGCAGGGCAGTGTGATGCTCAGTTCTATATCCAGGCCTGATACCGCATGGTTCTCTTCTTTTTCTTCCTTCATCAACTTTGACCTTCCCAAATTGTGTTGATGTTGGCCGTGTTTGGCCTGGGCAATAAAGCATAGAAAACTTTTTATTGAATGTCTAGACCTCCACTCATTGTTGCTACTCTCACAGTTACACCCCTAGACACTGCCAGGGTAACTTAGTAGGCCGATCCCCAAATCAACCAGCGGCTCCTTCGGGGGTAACGCTACAGTTGCATGACAATGAATGCTTACATACTGCCGTCCACACTGTTCAAACAATTCAGAAACTGGGTTTTGAGTTATTGGAGCATTCTGCATGTAGCCCAGATCTTACTCCCTCAAATCACCATCTGTTTGGTCCACTTAAAGATGTCTTAAGAGGTCATTGATTTGCCACACACCAACATGTGCAAGAAGGGGTACAAATATGGCTGAGGGACAGACCAAAAAATTTTTTTGAGAGTGTAGACAAGTTTGTGGAACGCTGGAGGAAGGACATTGAAAAGCAGACGGACTATGTTGGAAAATGATGTAACTGTACATTCTCTTCTGTTATATTCAATAATATGAATAGAGGGAGGATAGTTATTGACTCTCGTATTATTACATTTCAGTGGTCGGCCAACAATACCAGGCTTAACCTGCAGGTTGCGCTGTAAGAACACATTGAAATGAAGGCTCTTATCCCCAGGGAAACTGAAGATTATTGGTATGGAGGTGGTGGGGAATTATGTGTAGTTACACAAAAATAACAGCTAAAATTTCAGTTTTGGTTGCAGAGAAACACAATTATAGGATTGTGTTTTACAATAGGTAGGGATTATTCAAACTATTTTTATTCTTAGTTTTTTTTCCCTATAAAATGAACATATGTTTTAAATACAAACAGGACCTTTTGTAATTATCTTCATTCCTGTCCTGGAAACTGCTGTGTCATAAGACATCAGTCTTTTATGTAAATTGCCAGAATTCTTAACGATAATGTATCCTTCCTCTTAAAAGACAATCCTACCGTTATTAGAGATGACAAGGCAACAAATATCAAGGAACAAACATTAAACAAAACCTTCTCTAATTTGTTATACCCATCACAAAATTAATGTTCTAAATCAAAGCAAGAATGCTACGTTTTATATAGATCTGTAGCTCGCTTAGGTAATAAATGCATATTTATTACTGAGTTAAAGGATTTGTAAATGAAATATTTTTTTGCCTAAAATTAATGTCTGCAAGGTAGACAGACAGAATAGTGTAATGATTCTGTTAAAAAACAAGCAAATACCTATTAAATTCCTTCATCTATATCACCTCCGGCATTCTAGTTTCTGTTCTCTCATTCACTTCCTGGTTTTCGCTCGTTCATCTAAGAACTACATTTCCCAGTATGAATTGTGGCACGCCCAGTAATTCACACCTCCTTGAAGTCTCTAACGCTTAGAGAGCGTCCTGCCACACAGATGTAGTTCCCAGGAGGGGGTGAGCACGTTACTGACCACCGCAGTAAACCCTCCCGTCACGGTGGTCAGTAAAATTCAGACAAGCAGGAAGTGAACAGACAGAGAAGAAATAGAGCAGCTTCTGAGCAAAAACGAACAATGAGGAAGTGAAAAGAGGAATGTCTGCAGGTAAAGGATGCTTATTATGAAAATTTTTTTTTTCCTTTACAACCCCTTTAAAAAAAAAATGATTTCCTAAGAAAGAGGCCACAGAGTGCTATGTTAAGCTATGCTAAGAAGGTAACTTCACTTTCAAATGTTTTTTTTTGTAGTAGGGAAAGAGTTAAGACCTCTGTAGATTTTTTTAATTGTCCACATTAGTGTTAGTGAATTCGATCTAACAGTAGCAATGAAATTCTGGTAGAGTTTTCAGCTCTACTCCAAATAAAAGTGGAGATCTACCCAACACAATAAACAAGTACAAAGGAATTTAAATTTAAAGCTGAACTCTAGGCAGATATACAAGGTATAAATGAATGTAACTAAGGGTAACAATTATGCTAAGTACACACGGTCGGAATTTCCGATGAAAAAAGTCAGACGGAATTTTTTCATCGGATATTCCGTGTTTATGCCCCATTAGACTTTTTCCGACGGACTTAGAAAGAGAACATGTTCTCTTTTTTTCAGACGAAAAAAATTCTATCGGAAATTCCATATGTCTGTATGGAATTCCGACAGAGAAAAAAAACATGCATGCTCGGAAACAATTTGACGCATTCTCGGAAGCATTCAACTTCATTTTTCTAGGCTCATCGTAGTGTTGTACGATCGAAAATTTGGAGTGTCCGTGTGTAAGCAAGACAGCTTGAGCGGGATTCCGTCAGAAAAACCAGCTGGAGTTTACTCCGACGGAAAAAAACGATTGTGTGAACGAGGCATTAGACTCTCAGCCTCAACAAGCACACAGATTTTCATGCCCATGGCAGAGCAACAGCAAACTGAGTAATTGTAATTGTCACTGGGGCAGGTTAAGTGACCAGTTACCTTTCACTACATGTTTTACCATAAACACGCATTGTCCACAGAATCAGATGTGACCTATTAAAAAAAAAAATGATCACTTGCTGTTACATCAAGACAGGAATGTAACAGATTTTACAACCATGGTTGCTTCTTTAAAAAGGCAATGTTTTTAAAGCTCAAGTTTAGGTAGGGATAGTTTTGCATAGATATATTGGTCCAGTCAGAACCCATTTAAGTATGCATATATTTATTACCTGGCTGATTCCCATGGAATCTGAAAATCAGTGTAGTAGGTACCATTACTTCACACAAAGAAACAGCCATGCATCCTCCTTCACCTGGGTCTGGTAACAGGTATGGGATTCCACTGGCAGGGTTTGGTAGCAGGCTAAAAGGCCCAGATTCACCAAGACACACAGAACCCGATTCCCCATCAAGTCCATCAAAGGAGCAGGTATCCCAACAGTTGGGTAAGATATTAGGCATTCAGCACTGGAGCCTTCGAACAACACAGGACCCCCGATGTTACAACACACACCCCATTTCTGAGTAGATTGTAAAATCTAGGGCCTTGTCACTTGGATCAGTTTTGTACATTGAAAACCACCTAGGTCTTTCCAGGGCACTGGTTACCTGACCCCAATATCCTAATGCACCTGGAAGGAATCCAAATTACTACATCTGGGCAGTGGCGTATTTAGGGTATGGCAGCCATGTCAAGTGCCATGAGCACCATATGAAGGGGGCACTGTTGAGTGGCTGGGCAGCAAGGCACTTACCAGGGTCTGAGGGTCTCTTCTTCCCTCCTCCCGAGCATAGGCAGGATCCTCTTTTCAGCACCTTTGCTAATGGACAATGGCAGCGCTATCCCTGCTGTGTTCAGCCACAGCCCTCCCCCTTTCTCCCAGGCTCTCCCATTCAATCTGGTCGAATTGGCAGCGCACAAAGAAGAAGGAGGAACATCAGTCCTCTGTGAAAACTGAGGCCTTAAGTGATGAAGATTTCATCACTTTCAGTATTGGTTCTGCATTTACCTGGCCTTGGAGGGCAGGGGAGGGATCAGGGGTCTAATAAACCTCAGATTTCTCCATAAAGAGGATATGTGTTAGGATTAAGTTCACCTGCTGGTGGCACTATCCTGCTCTGGGCTGTTTGCTGCAGTTCCAGTGTCCACCAGCAGGTGTCTCCCAGAAGCCAGCAGGTTCTGATCAGCCACACCTGGCTCCAGCTGCCAGGTGGATATTTAAGGCTGCTCCTCCCTTCCCCCAGTGCGTTACGATTCTGGTCCCTTCCTGTCTGTCTGCTACCAGCTTGTGCCTGATAACCTGCCCTTGTCCTGATTCATCCTGCACCCTTCTTGCCTTGTTTTATGCTCTTGTCCCCAGCCGTGTCCCTTTCCTTGCATCCCTGTTGCCTTTTCCCTTATGTTGTAGATATTGTATATAGATAGCTGTTAGGTTATTAGTTGTTCTTGTTTGCTGGCGTGGTTTATGTTTTCACTGGTTGTTGTGTATGTTTATTGGTGTATGTTCACTGTAAATAAATATCACTTAATATATATATCCTTTGTTTGGTCTCAGTTCCTTTGTGTAGCTACGTGTCTGGTCACCTTAGCTGCTGATCCTGACAATATGTCACTACCCAAGGTATCTCAAGAGATGATACATATCACTAGTTTTGTTAGCTGTTTTTTTTGTTAAGGTTATCTGAAAGATGGGTTTCAAATGTTTCGACAGGGCCGCAGTTTTAGTTCTTGCCATAGGATACGCCTCTGCATCTGGGTAACCAAATATTTCCTTGACAGAAGATCCCTACTGCTAGGGCTGCCATTATGAATACAACTACCCGTTTCAGAGTGAGTGTTTGGACTTGTAGACATTTGCACAAGAGCAACAACAGACAAAGATAGGATCTAGGGCAAGCCAGCTACAAGAACAATCTCAGGCCAGACAGACAATCTATGCCAGATATGTGACAAACATTGAGAATCAGTAGTAACAGACCAGTCAGCTGAAAAAAAGCTCAATATAAACTTTGGAATCAGGCTAGATAGTGAGTGGAGAGTTAACTTAGGCAGGCTAGATAGTGAATCGATTTTTAAAGAACAATGTTTGTCATTTTTCGACAACAGAAATACAGACACTACCCGAGCAGTGGGTTTTTACACAGACCTCTGCACAATGGAGTTGATTTACTAAAGGCAAATAGACTGTGGGCTTTACAAGTACAGATGCTCCAGAGCATAGTAAATGAAGGGAAGCTCTGCTGACTTCCATCATCCAATCATGTGCAAGCAAAAATGCTGTTTTTTATTGTCCTAGCTTGTGATTGGATATTCTTTGCAAAGTGAATCTACACCTCATTAGCTCTAGAGCAACTGCACTTGCAGAATGCAACTATAAACAGTATGGAAACTAGAGGCTGCAAAAACTCATCAATATATCTGCCTATTCGTGCCGTAACTGAATCTATTCCACTAATAATAGGGTGGCCCGGTGGGTTAGACATACTCTTGTGAACCTTGGGCAGATAATATATGACTGGTACCCTAGGTGCAGAAGGCACCAAATGTGTTCTTTCTTTTTTGTTTAGAACACCCAGGGAATAGCCCTCATTAATTAAAGATAGGAGCTCCTTCTTAAATGTAACAGTAGAATTGCATGCCAGTTGGGTATAGGTAGCAGTATCTGATAAAAGCCTGTTCATCTCTGTCAAATAATCAATCTTATTTAAAATAACAACACCACCGCCTTTGTCTGCGGGGCGTATCACAATATCCTTCCGTGCGCAAATTTCTTTTAGGTTACTCTGGAATTCATAATTGTTCCTGAATCTCAGGGTTTTCAAAGCTACTATATCCTTAAGTAGCATCTCTTTAAATGTTTGAATTGAAGGGGCAACAAAACCTGGTGGATTAAATAAAGAAGCATTTGAAAATTGGTATGTCGAGTTGGAACTATGGGCCAGATTCTCGTAGAATTACGTTGCTCCACGGCAGCGTAACGTATGTGATTTACGTTACACCGCCGCAGGTTTACAGCGTAAGTGCCTGATTTTCAGAACTCTTACCTGTAAACTTTTCGACGCGGGAACGACGGCCATACTTAACATGGCTTAAGACAACTAGGGCTCAGCCCTAATTTTACGCGGCGTAACTCGACGGAAAAGACGTAAAGATAGATCGACGGGCAGCGCGGACGTCTGGGAATCGCTGTAACTATTCATTTGCATATTCTACGCCGACTGCAATGGCCTCGCCACCTAGCGGCCGGCCTAGAATTGCATCCTTAAGATCCGACAGTGTAATTCAATTACACCTGTCGGATCTTAGGGCTAGCTATGCGTAACTGATTCTATGAATCAGTCACATAGTTAGGACGGCCCTAACACAGAGATACGACGGCGTATCAGGAGATACGCCGTCGTATCTCTTTTGTGAATCTGGCCCTATATTCCCAGTACTAATTGAGGTACTAGGTGCAGACAAAAGATCTTGTCCTACTGATTGTGCTCCAACCGTAGAGACAATTTGACTGGCATTTCCTATAGGGTTAAGAATAAAGTGTCTTTTGAAGTTCATTTTTTCGAACAAATTTGTGAGCATCAATGAATGTCTCAAATTTATTCAGTGTACGAGGGGGTGCACATTTGAGGCCCTGACTCAAAACTATCTGTTTGCCCTGTGACAATTGGACGGAGCTGAGATAAGTATTTGCATTTACCACAAGGTACTCTGGCTGACTCCAGCACAAAAAACGTCTACCTGCTTGTCCCTCACTGTACTTCTCCAATCTGTCATTTGGTTTCAGCAACAATTTAATGAACCTCCACTTCATTAATCTTTGCTCAATAGAACGTTTATTTAAAGGGGAGTGAAGGGGTTGCCTCATGCACAAAAAAACTAAAAATATGTAAGAAAATATGAATGAATGAATGAATGAATGAATGAAAAACTTATATAGCGCGGCACATGCGAACTGAATCGCCTCTGGGCGCTTGTTGTTAGTGTCTCATGCCTTTCAGAAAAGCAGGGTTTTGATCTGCCTTCTGAAAGACAGGTGGTTTTGCTCCAACCGAATGCTGGTTGGTAAAGCATTCCAAAGCCTGGGGCCCTGGAAAGCAAACCTTCTTTCTCCTTTGGACTTGTATTTGGTTATAGGAACCTTGACCAGATTTTGGTCGGTGGAACGCAGAATGCGGCTGCAATTGTGCGGTTTGATCTTGTCGCATAGATATCTAGGAGCCTTCCCATGGATGCACTTATGTGTCAGGCAGAGTGCTTTGAATGCAATTCTGTCTTTCACTGGCAGCCAGTGAAGGGATCTCAGTGAAGGTGAGATTGATTCCCAAGATTTTTTCCCAGTCACCAGTCTAGCGGCCGTATTCTGTACGACTTGGAGACGAGCGATTTGGTACTTGGGTAGCCCGAGGTAAAGGGCATTTGCATAGTCCAGTCTGGAATTCACGATAGATCCCACCACGACTGCTACGTCTTCTTTGGGAATAAATGGGATCAGTCTGCGTAGTAGGCGCATCAAATGGTGCGCCCCGCTGACTACTGACCCTATTTGTGCGTCCATTGTCATGAAGGTGTCAAACGTGACTCCCAGACTTTTGACTTTGGAGCTAGGGGCGATGATTTGTCCCAGGATGGGAGATGGTGTCCAGTTTGTTGTCGGTGATTTCTTCCGACTGGCATCGAAGATAAAGAGTTCTGTTTTAGCACTATTGAGTTTGAGATAACTCTTAGTCATCCAGTTTTCTATTGAAGAGAGACAATTCTCTAAACTTAGATGATGATCCTTTTTGTGGCAGATGCGAAAATACAACTGCGTGTCGTCTGCATAAGAGTGATAAAGTAGTTCATGGCTACTGATAATATCAAAGAGAGGACGAAGATAGATATTAAACAGCACTGGTGATAAGGGGGATCCTTGGGGGACCCCACATGTCACCGTGCGTTTTTCTGACGTGAAGGATCCCAGTTTCACTGTTTGTGATCGGTTTCCTAGAAAAGAGGAGAACCATGGTAAGGCATCTTCTGAGACTCCGGCGACTTCTGTTAGTCGTCTCAGTAGCAATCCATGGTCTACTGTGTCAAAAGCAGCGCTTAGGTCCAGCAGAACCAGGAGAGATGATTCTCCTTCGTCTGCGGCCTCGAGCGCATCGTCCCATATTTTCAGTAAGGCCGTTTCTGTCCCGTGTCCGGGACGGAACCCGGATTGAAATGGATCGAGTAGGTTGTGGGTGTCCAGATGCTGTTGCAGCTGATTTACCACCACTTTCTCCATTATCTTGGACAGAGCATTTAGACTTGTTATGGGACGGCGGTGAGTTGGGTCCATAGGATCCAAATTAGGTTTTTTCAAGATCGGCAGGATTGTGCCCTCTTTCAGCAGGGAAGGCACTATGCCTTCCTTAAATGACTGATTTATAAGCTGCGTGATCGGAGGCGCCAGGATGTCGGCACATTCCTTCAGTAGCTTGGTGGGAATGATGTCATTCGGTGCTGTGCTGTCGCGCAGCAGGCCAATGAATTTTTTTGTTGTATCGATGGAGATGGGTTCCAAAGTGAACTTAGTTGATTGTAGAGGCGTTCGGTCGTTGTTTTGATTGAAGACGGGGCTGAGTGGAGTATTGTTTTGCCGAATACTTACCCGAATTTTCTCAATTTTGTCGATGAAGAAATCCGATAGTTCATTGCAGAACTCTTGGGTGTCTGAAGTGGGGACTTCTAGACATCCAGGTTTCATGGTCTGGGTGACCATCCTGAAGAGTTCGCGAGGGCGATTCAGTGCGCTGTTAATCACCCTGGAGAAGTGAAGTTTTTTGGCTTTGAAAATTTCCTTGTGATAGCGCGTAGTTACTGCTTTGTAGATGTTGAGGTGGTCTTCTGACGGACTTCTTTTCCAGGAGGCTATGATTGAGGTCCCCCTAAAATCTATATCAGAATCAAAGGTTCTACTATGGATTTTCCAAGGGACTTCTCAAATTTTTTAGGGTGGAGATCCTTCTTAAAATCCATACCGGATTTTGTTTGCATGGGGTACCCCCTCAAAATGTATACACCTTGTACACCCTAACCCTCACTCCCCCAAAGTTTGGACAGAACTGTTGGCTCATCACCTGAGTCTAAGGAAACTTACAGAAGACAGACTATATAAATCAGTCATGACTGTATACAACCTGGCAATGGCCAATTTAGAGTAGAGTCCCCCCTGCATATTTTAGGGCTGCTAAACATGATAATGCATGTGGATCATTGTACCAAAAATACAGTTGTGCCCATAAGTTTACATACCCTGGCAGAATTTATGATTTCTTGGCCGCTTTTCAGAGAATATGAATGATAACACAAAAACATTTATTTCACTCATGGTTAGTGTTTGGCTGAAGCCATGTACTATCAATCAACTGTGTTTGCTCTTTTTAAATCATAATGGCAACAGAAATGACCCAAATTACCCTGATCAAAAGTTTACATACCCTGGTGATTTTGGTCTGATACAATGCACACAAGTTGACACAAATGGGTTTGAATGGCTATTAAAGGTAACCATCCTCACCTGTGATCTGTTTTCTTGTAATTAGCGTGTGTGTCTAAAAGGTCAATGAGTTCCTGCACTCCCGACAGACCCTTGCATCTTTCAGACCTTCCCATCTTTCATTCAGTGCTGTATTGACGTTTCTGGATTCTGAGTCATGGGGAAAGCAAAAGAATTGTCAAAGGATTTGTGGGAAAAGGTAGTTGAACTGTATAGAACTGGAAAGGGATAAAATAAGATATCCAAGGAATTGAGAATGACAATCAGCAGTGTTCAAACTCTAATCAAGGTAGACCAACTAAAATTTCAGCCACAACTGCCAGAATTTTTTTTGGGATGCAAAGAAAACCCCACAAATAACAGGTTAAATACAGGACTTTCTGAAAACATGTGGTGTGGCTGTGTCATGATGCACAATAAGGAGGCACTTAAAGAAAGATGGGCTGCATGGTCGAGTTGCCAGAAGAAAGCCATTACTACGTAAATGCCACAAAGTATCCCACTTACAATAAGCCTTAAACCATCTGGCACACAGTCATTTGGAGTAATGAAACCAAAATTTAGTTTTTTGGCCACAACCATAAATGCTTCATTTGGAGAGGAGTCAACAAGGCCTTGGAGGTGGATCGCTGATGTTTTGGGAATATGTGAGTTACAAAGGCACAGGAAATTTGGCAAAAATTGATGGCAAGATGAATGCAGTATATTATCAAAAAATACTGGAGGAACATTTGCATTCATCAGTCAGGAAGCTGGGCATGGAACGTACTTGGACATTCCATCATGACAATGATCCAAAACACAAGGTCAAGTCGACCTGTCATTGGCTACAGCAGAATAAAGTGAAGATTCTGGAGTGGCCATCTCAGGCCTCGTACACACGACCGAGTTTCTCGGCAAAAACCAGCAATAAACTTGCTGTTTTTTTTTTTTTTTGCAGAGGAAACCGGTCGTGTGTACACTTTTCGACAAGGAAACTGTCGAGGATCTCGTCGAGCCAAAAAGAGAGCATGTCTTCTTTTTCCTTGACGGGAATGGGGAAATTTGGCTCGCCGAGATCCTCGACAGCCTAACAAGGAACTCGACGAGCAAAACAATGTGTTTCGCCCATCGAGTTTCTCGGTCGTGTGTACGAGGCTTCAGTCTCCTGACCTCAATATCATTGAGCCACTCTGGGGAGATCTGAAACATGCAGTTCATGCAAAACTGCCCAAGAATTTCCAGGAACTGGATGCTTTTTGCCAAGAGGAATGGGCAGCTTTACCATCTGAGACAATAAAAAACCTCATCCACAAATACCACAAAAGACTTCAAGCTGTCATTGATGTTAAAGTGGGCACTACACAATATTAAGGACTGGGGTATGTAAACTTTTGATCAGGGTCATTTGAGTCGTTTCTCTTGTGATTATGATTTAAAAAGAGTAAACACTGTTGATTAATAATAAATGGCTTCAACCAAACACTAACCATGAGTGAAAAAAAATGTTTGTGTTATCATTCATATTCTCTGAAAAATGGCCAAGAAATCATAAATTCTGCCAGGAAATGTAAACCTGTATCTTTGGATTGAAGTTGTTATTTAAACCTGAAAAGGTTTAAGCTAGCAAGAGTTCCCTGTGTGTAAAGCCCCCAAAGTTGCCTTCTGTGATTATTTATAGAGACTGGATGTTTGCACCAGAACCAACTATCACACATAGGTGTACCTATTTACTTGCGTAGCACTCACACAAATGATTTCATTAAGTTTAGATTACTTTGGCTGGGAAGTTAGTTCGGAAACAAAAAATATACTTTATTAGGCAGCTGAAATTAGCCATGCTGGTAGCTCTGTAAACTGAATTACTTTTAAAATTCTAAACAACTACAATGTGGACTATATATGGTCATTTTACGAAAAGGCAACTGTAACCTGTGTTTTAAAAGCTGCTGTAATAAAGTTTGCGTTGTGTGATGTTGAGCAATAACCTTTCACAATCCTAAATCACGAAGCCTCGAATATGAAACTCTAAAGTTAATTAAGTAATTGCGTCTAAGTTATTGCTGTGACTGGGAGGGAAAGAATGCCTAAATAATACTGCCATGTAATAAATTGCTGATTGAATTCAGATACACATTTTAAGTGAAACAGGCCTTTTGTATTAATGTGCATTTCATTATTGGAAAATAAATGTACATTCCGGTAATGCAAAATTTCTTGTTTTATTGCACACAATGATTTTAAGTATATTCCTGAATAAATAGTAATAGTCTGTTCATTAGTGAATAAAATAAGAATTTTAACAGGTTTTTCATTTATGTATAAGCTATGATTTGCAAAAAAGTATTGTAATCATGGCTCAAGTCCTGCGGGAACGTGTGGGAACGGAGTTCCTGCACTTTTTTCACAGCAGGAACGCAGTTCCCTTTGCAGGACTAGAGCAGCTGAGAGCAGCCGAGCCGCCCGAGCCAATCCTTCACTAAGCAGCGATGCCCAGCTCGAGTCACTGTCAGTGGCAGGCGAACCTTAGTAATCCTTTATGTTACTGGCCGCTTCCTGTATACAGATTCATCAGGTAGTGTGCGGGTATTCCGTCACTTCCTCGATGCCGCAATGTCTCCTGGGAGCTTTTGTCATTGTTCCCAGGAGACATTGCAGAGGTCTGCCGCGAGTTATCGTGGGATTTAGAAAGAACATGTTTAGTAATTATACATATGAGCGTATCATTTTTTTTTTGGTGGGGGGGGGGGATCTTGGGTGGGAGTTCCCACACTTTTTTCCCCAGGACTTGATCCCTGATTGTAATGCATTATTGTTATAAATATGTTGTTAGTGACCCTGCAGTTTTCCTAGCTTCTCCTTGTCCTGCATACAGTTGTATAGTTTTCTAACCAAGTGGAGTAGGTTCACCCCACTTGGCAGGGGCCTGTTGGCATCCAAATTGCACATGAATTGAACATGCACTATTTTGAGATCTTAAGCAATGGCACACAGAAGCATGAAAATAAACAGAAAAGCAACCGATTGGGGAAAGCTCCCATTATTGTATCTGGGCTGCAAATACAAGCAATTAGGAGGTCGAAGGCCTAAAGGCGGCCATACACGGTTCGAATTTTCGAAAGAATTTTCTTTCGAAAATCGTATCAAAGAATTTTCGTACAAATTTCGCACCGTTAGTGGGCTGCAGCAACAGCCGATTTTTGTGCGGCAAACAAATTTGAGAAATCCGACATGTTGAAAATTTTTTGAAAAAACGAACGATTTTCTGATCAATGATGGGAGAATCGTGCGAGAAATGTGATAGAAAAAAATAGAATTAGATAGAATTAGATCGGCACAGTGTATCAGAGATATGCTACGCCGCTGTAACTTACTTTTGGCTGGTTCGAATCCTGGAAGAATTTGCGCCGTAAGTTATGGCGGCGTAGTGTATCTCTGGCGGCGGAATTCAAATCGGCGATTAGGGGGCGTGATTCATTTAAATGAAGCGCGTCCCCGCGCCGAATGAACTGCGCATGCTCCGTTTCTAAATTTCCCACCGTGCATTGCGCGAAATGACGTCGCAAGGATGTCATTTTTTAAACTTACTTCCATCCCGATTCACGGACGACTTACGCAAAAAAAATAAAAAATTCAAATTTCGACGTGGGAACGACGGCCATACTTAACATGGCAAATCTAACTATACGCCGCAAAAAAACAGCTTTAACTATACGCCGGAAAAAGCCGACTAGAGACGATGTAAGAGAATGCGACGGCCGCGCGTATGTTCGTGGATTGTCGGAAATAGCTAATTTCCATACCCGACGCGTCTGTATTGCATCTTAGATCCGAAAGGCGTACGAGGACGTATACCTGTCGGATCTAACCCAGATGCCGTCGTATCTTGGTTTGAGGATTTAAACCAAAGATACGACGCGGGTAATTTGAAAGTACGCCGGCGTATCAGTAGATACGCCAGCGTACTCGCTCTGTGGATCTGGCCCTATGTTTTTGGGTTTAGATACAACAGTTATTAAAACTGTTAGTTATTAGGCTGCATTCACATCTAGGCAGACAAAATCGCGGCGTTTTGCCCCGCGAATTGCGGCGACAAATAGCGGCATTTTGTACCGCGATTTGCGGCGACAAAACCCTGCGATTTGCGGCGACAAATCGCCGCGATTGTCCGCCTAGATGTGCCCCTAGATTGTCCCCCTATGGAGATGGTTCCCATCTCCTATGCCGAACGCCGAAAGCCGCCTGAAAAAAAGGTCCGGGACTTTTTTTCAGGCGGCAGGCGGCAGGCGTTCGGCGTGGAGATGTGAACCATCTCCATAGAGGGCAATGTTAAATCATCCCTCTGGCGTCTTGGGACGGCAGTGGCGTCACACTACAGGCGACAAAACGCCTAGGTGTGAATGGGGGCTACGAAAAAAAATTGTGCTTACTAAACACTGCTTTGAATTTTGAGGCAGCAAAAATGCACCTTGTATAAAATGTGTCTGGCCATATAGTATGTACAGTATGTGAACAGACAGTTTGTCGTCATTGTGAAAAAATTCCAAGTGCAGACGCTATTTTGTTTCACATATTTAACATTGATGGTTTCTTGCATTCCTGCATTCAAATGACTTCATATAGCAGCCGCTACATTTGCTCCCAAATCCCAGTTAAACTTTGGGCTGCACGACTAGTATGAACAGGTTTTTATTTATTCTGCTGCTTGAAGGGACAAGGTAAAGGAGAATGAGCGCTGACGTCAGCTTCCTGAGGGAGCTCTGTGTGCCTACAACTTGCTGAGTAACTACAGGAATCAGAGCAGGGATTATTAGCGCTGACCAGAGTTTTTCTGGCTCAAGATCAGACTGTGAAGTTGGACAGGATCATGCCTGACACAGTGAAAGAGGACGGAATAAGGGAAAGAGTCAAGTACTGGCTCCAGCCTGTCGGCCCACTGAGCAGGTTGATGAATGGTCTGAGCTTTAAGAGCATGCCACCCAGGCCAGTTCATAGCAGCCACAATGAGTGTTACAGTTACCCAGGATCTCTCCCTCACCTTCCTCCCTCCCTACTTCTCCTCACTGCATAAACACTGGCTCTCAGTGACTGTCTTCAAAGTGCAGTCTTGTCGCTGTGGGAGTTTGTGGCAGACAAGGATCGCCCTGCTGCTGGCATGGTCACCAGGCCTGGCAAATAAACACTGGCTGCGCTTATGGTTTTTCAGGGCAACACATGTCCTCTAATCTGTTCGGTTCCCAAAGACAGCATTAAATCCCACACATAGTTACTATGCAACCTGCCTTGTGTGTCATTGTGAAGAACGTAGGAGGAACTTGCAGGCTCACATCATTTTTTATTGTAGCCCATTAACATTTTTCTTGAGAGCCTTCCCAAACATAAAGGCTTCGCAGCCATCCCCAAGGAGAAATGTGCTGGAGACATAAAATCTTCCCACCAGCCCTCCGTTTTCTGGCATGTGGTTTCATTTTTGCATATGATTTCATTTTCAAGTTGTCTTTTTCTTTTTTCTTCTCTTTTAACTTTTTAACATTTTTTGTATTTTTCATTTAGAGCTATAGAGTTGTGTTTGTTGTTATATTGAGGATGGCTGCACAGATATCATATATGCACAAATCAAATGGGTTTAGTTTATGTACATAGTGCCAATTTATTCTACGGTACCTGAAGTGTATCTAAACCAAGAAACTTAGGCCTTGTATACACGATCAGACATGTCCGATGAAAACGGTCCGCGGATCGTTTTCATCGGACATGTCTGCTGGCAGATTTTGGTCTGATGTGTGTACACACCATCAGACCAAAATCCCTGCGGACAGAAAACGCGGAGATGTGGCGGCGACAATGACGCGGCGACGTGCGCGACCCAGTAAGTTCAATGCTTTCACGCATGCGTCAAATCACTTCGATGCATCCGCGGGATTTCGGCCCAGCGGACATGTCCGATGAGTCGTACTAACCATCGGACATGTCCGACGGACAGGCTTCCAGCGGACATGTTTCTTAGCATGCTAAGAAACTTTTGTCCGCTGGAGACCTGTCCGCTAGGCGGGAAAACTGTCCGGTCGGCCCTACACACGGTTGGACATGTCCGGGGAAACTGGTCCGCAGACCAGTTTCAGCGGACATGTTCGATCGTGTGTACGAGGCCTTAAAGGTATGGATAGAAAGGCTTTCCTGAGTGTGTCAACATCCTAAGCAAACCAAGACAAAATAATAACAGGTGTTCTAGTGTAGAAATCCCTGTATATAATGTGGGCTTTAAAGCGGAGCTTCACCCTAAAGTGGAACTCACGCTGATCGGAACCCTCCCCCCCTCCGGTGTCACATTTGACACTTTTCAGGGGGGAGGGGGGTGCAGATACCTGTCTAAAGACAGGTATTTGCACCCACTTCCGGACATACAGTTTTGGGTTTACTGCGGGCAGAACGTCACCTCCTGTCCTCCCCTCGTTGTGCTCTAGGAACACTCGGCTCCCAGAGCACAGCGGGAGCCAATCAGCGGCGCAGCGCAACTCGCACATGCGCTGTAGGGAACCGGGTAGTGAAGCCGGAGCGCTTCACTTCCTGGTTCCCTCACTGAGGATGGCGGGGGGAGCAGCATAGTGACGAGCGATCGCTCGTCCTCTGCTGCGGACGGCGCTGGACTCCAGGACAGGTAAGTGTCCTAATATTAAAAGTCAGCAGCTGCAGTATTTGTAGCTGCTGGTTTTTAATATTTTTTTTTAGTGGCACATCTGCTTTAAGGGCACAATATGAGACACATATCAAAAGTTAATTTCAATAAAAAATAAACTTATTCAAGCAATAGTCTAAAACATGAAATGTTAAAAAGAGGGGTAGGTCCTGTATCTCGAGCCTAGCCCAATAAAGGCAAAGAGAAAGAACGGGAGTAAAAACCTCCTTAAGGTATATATTGTATGCACCTTACATTTGAATCACAGACAAGAAAATATAGTAATACATAAGATACGTGGGTAAATATGTTCTTGTCCAATCAATGGTCAACACATTTCACAGATAGCTTCTTCAGGGCCATACAGTTGTAGGTATAAGGACAACGTTCTCTTTAAGTAAAAACAGCTCTGTGATCATTTTGCATCAACATAGCTTACATATTGCAGTGTTTGTCCAATACCTAGTGAATGACAGTCTGGGGGGCAGACATAGGGGTTCAAGTTGACCAGCCAAAGGTTGATAAGGTTGAATAAAGACACCAGTCCATTCTGTTTGTGAGATTATGTCAATAATAGATCCCACATCCCTGTATGTTGCAATCGTTAAGATGCCCAGCTAATCATTTTTAGAAACTATCAACACTCCCTGCTGACACCACTGATTGTGGAAGGGGGATTTACATCCTTACCACTCTGACAGTAAAGAACCCTCTATGCAGTTGAAGGTTAAACCGCTTCCCTTCCAGTTTCAATGAATGGGTGTGTGTCTTTTTAAACTCCCTCCCACAGAAAAGTTTTCCCTATGATAGAGCCACCATTAAAGTTGTTGTAAACGAACGTTTTTTATTTTCTAAATAGGTTGCTTTAAGCTAATGCATTGTTGGCTCGCTTACCCTTTCCTTCGATTTCCCTTCTAAATGTTTTTTTCTTTCTTTTCTTTGTCTGAATTTCTCACTTCCTGTTCCTCCTCAGTAAGCTGTTCTGGCTGACTAACACCCAGCCAGAACGGCTCGGATGATGGGGCAAGCTTACTGAGGAGAAACAGGAAGTGAGAAGTTCAGACAAAGAAAAAAAACATTTAGAAGGGAAATCTAAGGAAAAGGTAAGCAAACCAGCAATGCACTAGCTTAAAGCGGTTGTAAACCCTCCTATCTTTTTCAGCCAAGGAAGCTGCCATCTTGGCCTTTGTTCAATCTTCAACTGCCATGAAGCTGCACATGTGATCAGTTATGACACCAGCCATTGGATGGTTTGACAGTTTGGTTGAGAGCACAACCAATGTGCAGTTAGCATTCCCGGCATGCCGGGAATGTTAACAGTTTTTTTAAGTGTTACATCGATGGGTTTACAACCGCTTTAACCACTTGCTTACTGGGCACATATACCCCCCTCCTGCCCAGGTGAAATTTCAGCTTCCGGCACTGCGTCGCTTTAACTGACAATTGCGCGTCATGCGACGTGGCTCCCAAACGAAATTGACGTCCTTTTTTCCCCACAAGTAGAGCTTTCTTTTGGTGGTATTTGATCGCCTGTGCGGTTTTTATTTTTTGCGCTATAAACAAAAAAGTGCGACAATTTTGAAAAAAACTACACTATTTTTTACTTGTTGCTATAATAAATAGGCCAATTTAAAAAAAAAAAAAAAAAATTCCCAGTTTAGGCCGATACGTATTCTACATATTTTTGGTAAAAAAAAAAAAAAATCGCAATAAGCAACTGGTTTGCGCAAAAGTTAAAGCGCCTACAAAATAGGGGACAGAATTGTTTTTTTTTTATTATTTTTTTTTTACTAGTAATGGTGGCGATCTGCGATTTTTATTGGGATGGCGACATTATGGCGGACACATCGGACACATTTTTGGCGCCATTCACATTTATACTGCGATCAGTGCTATAAATATGCACTAATTACTGTATAAATGTGACTTACATTGAAGGGGTTAACACTAGGGGGTGAGGAAAGGGTTAAATATGTTCCCTGTATAGTGTTCTAACTGTAGGTGGAGGGGGGTGACTGGGGGAGGTGACCGATCTGTGTCCCTATGTACAAGGGACACAGATCGGTCTCCTCTCCAGAGACAGGACGCTGTCTCTGTGTGAGCCGGCAATGAGAGATGATCTCAAATGTTTACATTTGAGATCATCTCTCATTGGCCCCACAGATCGCATAGCAAACGGCCACTCTGATTGGCCGTTCGCCGCGATCTGTGATTGGCTGTGTCCAAGGGACATATCTCCTCTCAATATTCTGCTCTCCAGATAGAATATGTTTAATGCATTTAATGGTTCCTCATAACTGAGGTCCTCTAGTTCCTTTATTAGCTCTTTTCCCTTCTCTGGACTCTCTCTAGTTTCAGCACTTCTTGAGGACTGGTGCCCAGAACTAGATGGCATACTCAAGATGCGGCCAGGCCAGAGTCTTGTAGAGTGGCATTATTGTTTTATCTCTTTAGTAAATTCCCTTTTTTATGCATGCTAATATTCGGCTTGCTTTGCTTGCAGCAGCTTGGCATTGCATTCTATTGTTGAGTCTGTCATCTACTAGGACCCCCAGATCTATTTGCATTTTGGATTCCCCCAGTGGTTCTCCCCCTAGTGAGTAAATTGCGTTGCCCAACCCATTGTTTTATTGAGGTCCTCCTGTAAGGTTTCCATATCTTGTTGTGAAGTTGTGAAGTTATTGGCCTGCTTAGCTTTGTGTCATCAGCAAACACTGAGATTGCGCTATTTATAGCAACCTCTATATAATTTATGAATAGATAAAACAGAAGTAGTCCCAGAACAGATCATTGGGGGACCCCACTTACCACACCAGACCATTCTGAAAGTTCACTAATTATCACCACCCTTTAAATGCGTTCCTGTAACCAGTTTTCTATCCAGGTACTTACCCTATGGTTCATGCCGACAGACCAGACCTCAGTTTGTAAAGTAAACATTTATTGGGAACTGTATCAAATGCTTTTGCAAAATCCAGATATACCACATTCATAGGCCTTCCATTATCTAGATGACAGCCCACTTCATCATAGAATGTTAACAGATTGTTCTTTCAAGAAGATCTTTCATAGATCTATGCTATTACTAACAATACTGTTTTCATCAGCAAATTTTTGGATATAATCCCTTATCATTCCCTCCAAAAATTTACAAACTATTGATGTTAGACTGACTGGCCTGTAGTTTCCAGGTATATATCTCTGCCCTTTTAAATATTGGTACCATTTGGCTTTCCTCCAATCAGTTGGTATCATTCTAGTCAGTGAATAGTCTAGCTATCACCTGAGTGAGTTCTTTAAGGATTCTCGGAGATAAGCCCTAGTCCTGGTGATTTATTTATGTTACGTTTTACAGGTCTATTTCTGACACTGTCTTCTGTTAGTCACATGGGTAAATTATGTGATGCGTTATTAACAATACAGTCCAGTCTTGGTTGCTATATATCCCCCCTTTCCTTTGTGAAAACTAGGAGAAGAATGCATTTAATACCAGTGCCTTCTCCTTATACCGATGCCTTCTCCTTGTAACCAACTTCCCCTGATAATCTCCTATGGGCCAATATGTGTAACCGGCGTTTCTCTCGCCGTATTGCGTTCCACGCTGGAATGCATATGGCAACCGCGCAATGACGTCATCGCCCGGCGCCGCGTGCGTTCCAGCCTGGAACGCGTAAGTGCGCTGCATGATCATCGCTGTTTTACCCATGCACCTGTCTGCTGCCTATAAAGGCATCTAGTTTACATTCAAACATGGTCCTATTATTGTCAGCTGTAGCCGTCCACACTACAAGGCTAAAGGTACCATATATCCCAAGCTGGAAACCATGCCATGCGGGACCGCTACCACCATCGAGCTAATGCTAACTGGATCCATGCTGCCATGAATATTGCCATTGCTGGGGACACCCTAAAGATATCTTCCTCCAGGAGACCCTGCACTACAGGATCCCATTGCCGCTATGATACTTCAACACTCATCCTCTGCGAATGGATAAGTAGCATCATTACGTCACTTATACTGTTCTAAAATTACCTGCTTCACATATTGCCTTACCCGGAACTAAATCTGGCTAAATCCTGCTGCTTGGAATTACTTAACATGCCTTCTTGAAAACAGTTGTGGAAAATCTTAAAGGGACATATACTCTTAAACCATTTAACCACTTAAGGACCCCTTCACGCCGATATACGTCGGCAGAATGGCACGGCTGGGCACATCAACGTATATGTACGTTGTCCTTTAAGCCCAGCGACCCGGTCCGAAGCTCCGTGACCGTGACCGCGGGACTTATGGACCCGATCGCTGCTGGAGTCCCGCGATCGGTCCCCGGAGCTGAAGAACGGGGAGAGCCGTGTGTAAACACTGCTTCCCCGTTCACTGTGGCGGCAGCATCGATCGTGTGATCCCTTTTATAGGATGACGTCACACCTACAGCCACACCCCCCTATAGTTGTAAACACACTTCAGGTCACACATAACCCCATCAGCGCCCCCTGTGGTTAACTCCCAAACTGCAATTGTCATTTTCACAATAAACAATGCATCTTAAATGCATTTTTTGCTGTGAAAATGACAATGGTCCCAAAAATGTGTCAAAATTGTCCGAAGTGTCCGCCATAATGTTGCAGTCACGAAAAAAATCGCTGATCGCCGCCATTAGTAGTAAAAAAAAAAAAATTAATAAAAATGCAATAAAACTATCCCCTATTTTGCAAACGCTATACATTTTGTGCAAACCAACCGATAAACGCTTATTGCGATTTTTTTTACCAAAAATAGGTAGAAGATCGGCCTAAACTGAGGAAATTTTTTTTTATATATTTTAGGGGATATTTATTATAGCAAAAAGTAAAAAATATTGAATTTTTTTCAAAATTGTCGCTATATTATTTTTTTTAGCGCAAAAAATAAAAAACGCAGAGGTGATCAAATACCACCAAAAGAAAGCTCTATTTGTGGGAAAAAAAGGACGCCAATTTTGTTTGGGAGCCACGTCGCACAACCGCGCAATTGTCAGTTAAAGCGACGCAGTGCCGAATCGCAAAAAGGGGTAAGGTCCTTTAGCTGCATTTTGGTCCGGGTCTTAAGTGGTTAAGCTTCAATTGCTTCTCTCAAGTTAATGCTACTTGCATACAGTATTTTTATATGCTACGTGCTTGACATTCGTTGTTACTTGTATACGGCTTCCTCCCTAAAATACTGAACATGTTCGTTATACCTTTTTTCGGCTAAGGTTGGAAGGTATGTTGTAATACCTCCCCCTTAGTAGCCCAATGCATTCCTTTATGTAAAGTGATATGATGTAGAGAACCCCCAAACTCCTGTTCTCTGATTGGAGTGACGCCTGGGATCCCATACTGATAATCACTTGCATAGAGAAGTGCATTGGAATTTTTAATGCAGTTGTGCTCGTTGATTTTTATTGTGATCTTCGATGTTAGCGATTGGAGGCATGTTGTAATACCTCCGCCCTTAGTAGCTCAACACATTCCTATATGTGTGAGAGATGATGTAGTGAACCCCCAAACTCCTGTTCTCTGATTGGAGTGAAGCCTGGAGTCCAGTACTGAAACCTCACATAACATAGGGAGGTGCATTGAATTCTTCCCTTAAACGCAGTTGTGGTTCACTCCCGTTCACCGTAGTTTGTGACAATATGCTTGAACCTCACTTTCTAATTGTTAATATATTTAAAATATTTATTTGAGATTTTTTTATTCTCCTCTGCTATGTGCCTTTTGTGGTCTACCTTAGCAACCCTGATTGCACTATTAGGGCCCGTACACACGGTCGGACAAAACCGATGAGAATGGTCCGACGGACCGTTTTCATCGGTTCACCGCTGAAGTGGCCTGATGTGTGTACACACCATCGTTCCAAAAACTGATCGGGTCAGAACGCGGTGACGTCAAACACACGACGTGCTGAATAAAACGAATTTCAATGCTTCCAAGCATGTGTCGACTTGATTCTGAGCATGCGTGGGTTTTGAACCGATGCTTTTCTGTACTAACCATTGGTTTGGACCGATCGGCAGGGGTCCATCAGTTCAGTTTTGAAGCATGTTTTAAAATTTTGGACTGAAGGAAAACAGACCGATGGGCTATACACACCGTCGGTTTGGACCGATGAAACTGAACCTCGGTCCATTCTCATCGGTTTTGTCCGACCGTGTGTACGGGGCCTTACACTTCTTATTGCATGCTTTGTAGTGTTGGAATGCTGGCAATGAACCCCTGAGACTTTTCATTTTTTAATGCCTTTTTGTTCTCTTTTATATGCATTTTTACTTAATAGTTTAGCCACCCAGGTTTAATCTTAGCTCTTTTATATTCATTTAACATTGGAATGCACTGGCCAATACCTTTATTTAATTTTTTCTTAAACCCCTTAAATTTTTCCTCAGTGTTCCTTGTTTCTAGGATTTTATCACATTTTATATTGTGTAGCATAGAGAGCAGTTTAGGGAAGTTGGCTCTTTGAAATTCAGTGTACTTGTATTACCCTTGTGCTTCTTTTTCTTGTGATTTATACTTTATATTTATATTTATATTTGTGAATGTAATTACCTTGTGATGGCTAATGCCTAAGTTGCCCTGTATTTCCATATCCCTGATCAGGTCTGTGTTGTTTGTAATCAGTAGGTCTAGTAATGCATTATCTCTTGTTGGTGCATTCACCAACTGACCCATGAAATTGTCCTGCAAGACATTTAGATAATGGTGAGCCTTGGATAAATGAGCAGTTCCTTCTGCCTAGTCGATATCTGGATAATTGAAATCTCTCATTATAACAACATTGCCCTGCCTTGCTACCATTCCCAACTGTGAGAGGAGGTCAGGCTCCTCCTCATCCTTCAGGTTAGGGGATCTGTAGCATATGCCCACTATTACTTTTCCATTTGTTTCCTCCCTTTGGAGTTCTAGCCACAAGGATTCCACCTCCTCCCTTGCTCCATTAGTGATGTTGTCCTGAACGTTCACTCAAAAAACATTTATGATATACAGGCATACCACTCCCCCGTTCCTACCCTCCCTGTCCCTAAGATATAGAGAAAATCCCTGAATGGTTACCAGCAAGTCATGTGAGCTGTCAAACCAAGTTTCTGATATTCTCACAAAATCAAAATCCTCCTCGTAAAATAACAGCTCCAGTTCTCCATTGGCATTTGTGCATATGACTCTTAATTTTGTCCGGTCACATATTATTTCCTTGTTAGTTGTGTTTAGGTATTCTAGTCACCCTACCACTAATGCTCCCAATAGTATCCGCTGAACCATGCTCATTGCTGGCTATCGCTTCATCTGATCCCTCCACCCCAACACCTAGGGCCAAATCTTCAAAGGAGATACGCAGGCGGAACTGCTGTTCAGCCTGCGTATCCCTGTGGCTATCTTTGGAAACGATCCTCAGAAGGATTTTTCCAAAGATAGTCAGAAGATCCGACATCTGTAAGACACTTACACTGTCGGATCTTAGGATGCAGTACCGCATCCGCCGCTGGGGGCATTTCGAGTCGAAATGCCGGCTAGCGTATGCAAATGAGTACTTAAGCAGATCCACAAAGCTTTTAAGCTTTGTGTTTTCTGCGTAAGTTACGATTTGCACGCGTTAAATTAGGGCTGGTTTTACAATGTGTAAAGTTAGTACACCATGTAAAACCAGACCTTTTTTTCGATCGCCGCGATTTTTTTTTAAATTTGAATTTTTTTTCCCGGCGCGTATTTTTTTTTTCACCCGTCGCAACTTTATTGTCCCGTCGCAATCCACAAAGCCCGGCGTAAATTATGTTTGCGCGCTGCACGTCGGGAAAAATGACGTCACACGCATGCGCAGTACGTCCGGCGCGGGAGCGCGCCTAATTTGAATAGGAATCGCCCCCTCGAGGAGACGACCGCCTTGCGACGGAGGCACTTAGGTTACACGGCGTGTAATTTCTAGGTAAGTGCTTTGTGGATCGGGCACTTAGGTAGAAATTTAACGCCTGTGTAACTTAACTGCTGAAAGTTAAGTTAGGCACCGTTTTTGAGAATTTGGCCCAAAGTTTAAAAGTTCCTTTAACTTTCTGGCAATCTTCTCTCCCAAGAGAGCTGCATCCTTCCATTTTAGGTGCAGCCCGTCCCTGCTAAAGAGCCAGAAACCGACTAAAATGTCAGCCCAGTTATCCAGGAGCCTGAACCCCTGCTTCCTACACCAGTTCCTCAGCTACTTGTTACATTGGAGGTTCCATCAAAAAAAACAATTTTGCTTTAAACTGTAGCTTACGACTAAAAAAGAAAAAAAAAAAATTTTTTTTTTTTACTCATCTGGAAATGCCTGTTGCTATGCGGTCCCACGAAATCTGCCTTTGAAACCACCTAGGATTCTGACATCCTCTCCCTCTAATGCTCCTGGGAAATGTGTGTCATCATTTCCCAGAATGCAGTGCGCTGTCCAATTATCACTCCCCATCCAAGACTTCCAGGAAGTAAGTGCCTGTAGGCTTCACAATGCCCACAAGCAAAATGGCAACGGTGTAGATATAGTTTTATAAACTATCTTTTTTGAATATCTATGCAGATCGGCGGCGGATTGTAAAATAGTAAGTGACCAGATTTATATTATAAAAACGCAGGATGAAAGTACATACATTTAAAAAATGCTAATTGTGGGTGGAACTCCGCTTTAAGCTCCCTGGCTGGAGGTACAGGCAGTATTTCTGAGAATACTACCTTGGAGGTCTTTTTCTTCAATATAGCTCCTAAGTCCCTGAAAGAGGTTTTTTAGGGCACTCCACCTTCCTCTAACTTTGTCATAGGTACCAATGTATACCATGACAGCTAGGTCCACCTCAGCCCCACCCAACAATCTGTCCATCCGATCTGCGACGTTGGGCATTTCCCCTAGAGCCCAACTCCAGCCACATTTTTTTACTTTTTGAGTGGTGCAGGGAAGAGTTAGAACCTCTGTTAGGTGTATAGCGCTGACTGTGCTGCAGTTGTTGAACGAAGAAAAAAAACGCAGCGTTGAACAATACCTTTTATTTGGCTAATTGAGTAGATTACCACTGCAAGCTTTTGAGACAGCTCAGGTTTCAGTGTCAGGCATGATGTATTATGGAAACTGAAATTTCTTATAATTTATACTCACTTAGACAGGATAATAGCTTTCTTATCATTTTGACATCCCTGTGTAAAATATATTACTGATATTGATTAGATTCATGCATCAAAGGTAAAGAGGCCAAACACAATTCACACCTCTTTGTTAGCAGATGACACTCTAATGCCAGTATCTTTTGGAATGTAAAGTGACCTTTGTTGGAGGTTTGCTGAGTTGTAGTGCTCCTGGATGCATCAGAGTGAAGTTAATCATAATAATTTGACACAAAATTCACTTTTTTTATTGAAGCCTCGCCGGAAGCATATTACATTTTTCACAGATTTAAAATTCTATTCTTTTTGCTGCTGTGTTTTGAAGCTGCCTGTTAATATAGTGACCTTGAGGTTTTCGATGATGTTGTCCTCAACTGATATTAAATTTGAGCACATAGATTTGCCGGACACAGTCTCTCCCTTTCCCCCACAGTATGTTTTCATAAACAGAATGGAGTAGACCACACTAGATGACCTACAGGAGAATGACTCTTTGCTCTGAATTCCAGGTCACTAGGTTATATGGCTAGTTTGTCTTTTATAAACTGTAGATGTATTGGCAGTTTTCTCTTTATTTCTACAGGCATGGAGTCATGCTACTTTCTGATGGGTCAGGTGAGACACTTAGGTGTTGAGATTTAGTGGTTGTTTTTTTATTGTAGAAGGACATGTTATGGGATTTTCTCTTTAGCTTATCTGCTATATACAGGGTGATTGGGGGTTTTCCCCTCACTTCCTATTCTGACAGGTGGTCCAGGAAAAAGCCTTATAGGCTGAAACACGTCAACCATTTCTTTTTGCGTTTGATCATTGTGGCTTGTTAATAAATACTACATATTTTTAAGAGCAACGACTTTAAACATTACTCTACTCAGCCAGCGACTGTGGATCGAGCACTCGGGAGCTTTGCTTTCCATGTGATGTATGGGTAGTAGCACTGACCTTTTTGTTTATGGTCCGGGAAAAGCCCTTTAGTGGGGTAACCTTCTGTTCCATTGATCCCTATTCCCATTATTTCTTGTCCTGGTGACAGGTATAAATAGTGGTGGTAACTCTCCCCAAAAAAGGAACAGACAGCAAAATAATTACTCCCTCTACATTCTTAAAAAAAAAAAAAGAAACAAAAAACATTGGCCCGGATTCTCAGAGGACTTACGACGGCGTAGCGCCATGTACGCCGTCGTAAGTCAGAATCCGACCCGTCGTATCTATGCGCCTGATTCTTAGAATCAGTTACGCATAGATATCCATTGGATCCAACAGGCGTAAGTCTCTTACGCCGTCGGATCTTGACTGCATTTTGTTTTTTGCCCGCTAGGTGGCGCTTCCGTCGAAATCCACGTTGAGTATGCAAATTAGCTAGATACGCAAATTCCCGAACGTACGCGCGGCCGACGCAGTAAAGTTACGACGTTTACGTTAGGCTTTTCCTGGCGTAAAGTTGCCCCTGGGTCTATGAGGCGCAGTCAATGTTAAGTATGGCCGTCGTTCCCACGTCAAAAATTTATAAAATGACGTTGTTTGCGTAAGTCGTCCATGAATGGTGCTGGACGTAATTTACGTCCACGTCAAAACCAATGACGTCCTTGCGACGTCATTTAGAGCAATGCACGCTGGGATATTTTTAAGGGACGGCGCATGCGCAGTTCGTTCGGTGCGGGGACGCGCTTCATTTAAATGAAACACGCCCCCTACCCGCCGAATTTGAATTCAGCCGGGTGATTTACGCTATGCCGCCACAACTTTACAGGCAAGTGCTTTGTGAATAAAGCACTTGCCTGAAAAACTTGCGGCGGCGTAACGTAAATGAGATACGTTACACCCGCACAAGTTTGCGCCCATCTACGTGAATCTGGGCCCAAGTTTATAAACACTCCTGCAAGTCTCGCTTTCCCTCGAGAAACAAATTCTTTTTTAGAGTTTGGCAGCAGGAAAGGTGAGTATGTACTGTCTTCTTTTACAGGTATGCCATAATTTAAACAATGTTCTAAAGTGGCAGGATCACCCTATTATACCATACCTTAATTAAATCACTGTCGTTGAAAATATTGTAAGCTTCAGGGGAGCCAAATCACTTGGTGGCCTATCAGATGAAAGACCTTGTTAATTAAAGTTTGCAGTGATTACTACTATAGTTACAATGACCTACAGAAAATGTATACCAAATGTGCCAAAACCATCTCTAGCATGCAAAAACCTCTTCCTGAGTTCAGAACATTTTACTATAATAGCGCAATATTAGATAAAATACAACAAGCTGTAACTGTACAGCCGACATAGCTAATGCATTGTTAGAGCTCCCAGGCACCTGTCTGTACTCCCACCTAATAAGACATGCACACACAAGAACACATCTTCTTTTTACAAGAACAGGTTCATTTCTCAACAACAGGCATCCACTAGCATTATTTCTTGGCACTGCATTTCTTCCCTCAGGCCAATTCCTACTAAGAAAATTGTTTAAAACTCGCACTGAGTCTAAACCTGCAAATTAATGGAAAGGTACAGGTAGAAATGTGATACATGGATACATCTGTGAGACTGAAGGCATCTGAGCAAGGTTTAGGCATGACTATGTTAGGATGGAAGAGGAAAAACAAACAGTGGTATAGAAAACAGTGATTTTTTTTTAAATTCAACATGAACATGCTATTCTGTATACAATCTTGTGTACTGTACAGCTCATTTATACGAAATCTCTGCTGTAGAATATTCTGTTACTCCAAATTGTTGTTCACAAATATAGAAGGAGGGGAAGCAATGATTTGAGACTTGGGTTGTCCAGTGTCAGGTCACCCGTAGCCAGGTGACAAGTGCACCCCGTTGGGGTCAGGGATGCACCACAGGGTAGTGAACCCTAGCCGACTGCTGCTAGCAGAGAGGAAGCGCGAACCCAAGATCACCCAGGGAGCGGAGTCTAAGACCCAGTTTTGTGTTCAACAGAGCCTCTAGTGGTGAGGATGGCCTTGGCCGCAACTGGATCCAGGTAGCGACCCCCAGGATCCCCTAGGTCACACTCCGCAGGGAGAGAGGGGAAGCAGCCAGCAGGACAAACGGTGGTGATAGGTAGGCCGAGGTCAGGGCAACAGGCAGACAAGGGTAACCATGGGACAGGCAAATGGTCAGGGGCACAGGCAAACAGCAGAAGTCAGGAACAAGCCAAAAACGGTACACAGATGATCGTAGCACACTGCAAACAGGAACTTAGCAAACTACACTATTGAACAGCGAAGCAGACTAGCAGTGCATTGGTTAATATAGGCTTCCTGGGATGGCCTAGGGTGGAGCCATACAGGGAGGAAGGTGATAAGAGACAGTCAGAAGGAGGGTCAGGCCTCTAATGAACACATGGAGATCAGGTAAGCAGGCAGACTTTGTTGCATATCCATGACATCCAGGCATGGGCATCCCTGAGGAATTTAGTTCAAATAGTTACTAAAGCTGTCCATTCACAGTAGAATTTCATTAGAACGTTTGTACGGAAATTCTGAAAAATCTTTGCCAAAGCATTCAATCTTCCCATCATTAAGTCGACTAACTACATTTGAAAGCCCTTAAAATTTATTTGGAATAGAATGGAATTTTGAATAAAAATTTGAGTAGAATCCCATGCCTCGATTACACAGCCAAACACTTCTGTGTCCCATGTAGGAGCTTGTTTTTCCAGCACAGGGATGCACAGGTTTTGCATGCATCCCAATGTTGGCAGTCCCATAGATGTCAATTGGGACACATGGCTGCACTGACACAGCTGTTGTGTCCTAATGTGACACCCGAGAGGATGCACAGCTCTGAATGCACCCAGGGTGTGTTTTTGAGACACGCCTATGCACAGATGCAGACACATCTGTCCAAATGCCCCGTACACACGTTCGTAATTTCCGATGGCCTAAAATCCGATGGAATTTTTAGTCAGAATTACATTCAAGCTGTCAGACCAAATTCCGACCGTCCAAAACGTGGTGATGTAAAACACTATGACGAGCCGGGAAAATTAAGTTCAATGCTTGCGAGCATGTGTCAACTTGATTCTGAGCATGCAGGTTTTTTTTCTCTGTCGGAGTTGCACACAGACAATAGGAATTTCCTATCGTTTTTTTTCCCATTGGAAAAAAATAAAACATGTTCTATTTCTAAACACAGATGAAAAAAAGTCTGATGGGGCTCACACTATCGGAATTTCCAATGAAAAAAGTCCATCGTACCTTTTTCATCAGAAATGCATTCATTAGGAAATGCCACAACTGGCAAAACATGGCCCTGCAAGGGACACAGAAGTAATCGGCAGTGTGAATGAAATAGGATGCAATAGGAATGTGGGTGTAGATAAGTGGGCCTGAATGCAGAGAGTTCACTTTGGGGCTGCTCACCTGCATGCCTATCACATTAAATGAGCAGCTGTGTCTACACAGCTGTGCATCCTGATAGACTTCATTGAGCTACCCGCACGTAGCACCTGGAAGAAAAAAACAGCCTGTTCATGCTATATACAGTAGATATCTTTTTCCCATGAATGAGGTCGTAGGCCCCATTCACATCTCTTGATTTGGGATAGCGGGCTACACTTGTCGCTCAAAAAGGAGAATGAGCTTCTTTTTGGGCTACAAACCCATTGGTTCCTCCCCTGAATCCACCACCTTTGCCCTGCCCATGTTACAGAAGGCGTCGTTATACAGGAAGCATCGGCTCTGCATCCTCTAGCGCCGGGCGCCCCTAGGTAGCAGTGCGCCTAGTGGTAGCACCGGCCCTGCCTGGTTGTCTCCTACAACATTTGGCAGTCTATCTAGGTAATTTATATCAGAATGTCTGTTCGAATATTAATTACAAGTTATTAAAATAATAAATATATATATACTGTATATACAAAAAATAATATGCAGCCATTACTTATTGTCAAGGACCACACTTCCTATATGCAGAGTGATGGGTGTAGGATACAGTGAAGTATATGTTAGATTGATAGGTATATAACCAGATTCACGTAGGCGGGCGCAACGTTAGGCAGGCGTAGCGTATGGCATATACATTACGCCGCCGTAAGTTAGAGAGGCAAGTGCTGTATTCAAAAAGCACTTGCCTCCTAAGTTACGGCGGCGTAGCGTAAATGGGCCAGCCTAAGCGCGCCTAATTCAAATGTGGAATAGGGGGGCGTGTTTTATGTAAATGATATATGTTTAGATGTCAGTGTCAAAGGTATGTCTTCCTGCACACCTACTAAACCTATTTATTAGGTTCAAAGTCTGTCCCAAGCAGTAACACAGCTGTCTTGAATAATCTTCGTAATTTACCATATTTACTTCCTATGATCCTCGGCTCCATCTAGTGGCCATAATGTGGTTATTTTCCTGATTTAGGTATTTTATAAAAATACTGCATTATGGCCACTAGATTGAGCTAACAATCATAGAAAGTAAACATATTACACAATTTAGGGGGATTGTTTATTATAGCTGTACAAATGCCGGAGACATTTGCACAGAGAATTTTTTTTTTATAAATGGACCTATTTTTGTCAGACAGAAAATGATGAAGAAACCACCCAAATTGGGACAGATGTCAATATAAACATGACAGAGGCTCTAACTCCCTCGCTCCTTCCAATAAATAAATAAAAAAACACGTCTCTGAAGCTAAACTGGTTTTAATCATACAAATGGATTGTAATGTGTATGCCCAGCTTTACTAGTAATCCCAGCAGTGTTTTTAGTTAAATGTAATGTCCTATTGATGCAAACAATACAGCAATAAAACTTAGTAATAGCAGAAGAATGGAAGAGAGTTGCGTAAAAAAAAAAACGTCATCATCATTTCAATAACACTGGTTAGAAGCAGTTTACTTAATTACATATTGATCCTGCAACGGCATGAAAACAATCACATATTTATTAAAGTTAGAAAATACTCCTTCGGTCCTCTTCCTCTGTAGCCCTAAGGGTCTGTAAACCACAACCACATGATGCAGCTATGGGAGTTTTCATATGTGTTATGTTTATTTATTTTATAACATTTGATACAGTTGAAATGTAGTATGTGGTCATGTACCACAGCCATTAATAAACATCATTTCGTAAGTTTAAACCATGCTGATGACAATTCAAATGGATTGATGTAAAACTCTCAAAAAATTGTGCAATAGCATGAAACATTATCCATATGGCATGGATTAAGAGCAAATGTTATGCACAGTTTTAGTTGTTGAATTATTTGACAGACTCTTAATGGTGACCATCTCTAAACAAGTATAGGGCAAAAGAAAGGACAGAAGGTTTAGAATGGTTTAAATCACCATTTTTATAAAGATCTTCAAATTTTATTCCACCTTTGTTTGATTTACCCTTTTACTGTCAAAGCAGTTTTTTTTGCAAATTATTTTCCACATGTTCAATTGCACATTTTAGGCCTGAAGATTAGTAAGAACCACCAAACATTATTAGGTAGATTCACAAAGAGTTAGGCCGGCTTATCTACAGATAAGCCGACCTAACTCTAAATCTAAGCCGACCTATGTTTAAGTGTATTCTCTAACAGAGATACACTTAAACATATCTAAGATAGGATGGCTTGCGCCGTCCTATCTTAGATTGCAATGTTTTGGCTTACCGCTAGGTGGCGCTTACATTGCGGCCGGCCTAGATTATGTAAATGAGGGGATACGCCGATTCACGACGATTCACGAGCGTACGCCGGGCCTACACCGTCGCATTACGTTGTTTCCGTACGCGATAGGCCGCCTAAAGTTATTCCACCTATGAGGTGGAATAACAATGTTAAGTATGGCCGCCGTTCCCGCCGTGAGGTTCGAATTTTTTACGTCGTTTGCGCAAGTCATCCGCGAATCGGGATTTACGCCGTTTACGTACGCGTCGAAATCAATAGGCCCGTACGGCCTACTTAGCCACAATGCACACTGGGAAATGTAGTCGTCCGGCGCATGCGCAGTGTAAAAAACGTCAAAAAACGTGAGGTCAAGCCTCATTTCCATACTTCACGCCCCCCTCCCAGTCATTTGAATTAGGCGCGCTTACCCTGCTCGTTTTAGGCTACACCGCCGAAAATTTGAAGGTAAGTGGTTTGAGAATTACTAATAGCCTAAATAATTTACGGGGGTGTAGCCTAAAAAGACTAGGCTAGGCCGTCCTAATTTTAGGCAATTGTATGTGAATCTACCCATATATATTTTCTGATAGCAGAAACCCTGGAGAACACACTGATTGTAGTTAAAATTGTATATATCATATATATCATATGATACTGGCATAAAAGTTTATCAAACCCATCTTTCTAGTAAAAAGCACACTAATGCATGGGTCGAATTTCGAAATAACTTTCTTTTGAAAATCAGAAAATTCGTGATCCGATGGTGCCACCATTGATTTTCGAAATTCGACCAACCAAAGCTTTAATTTCACCTCATGTCATGTTCCTACAGAAAATAATTTTCGTGTCTGGGAATCTTATTTTCTTTCCGGGAATATTCTTTTCCACATGCGCATTTCTTTTTCGATTACATTTCTCGCACGATTCTCCCATTATCGATTAGAAAATCGTAATTTTTTTTCTAAAAATTTCCAACATGTCCGATTATTAAAATTCGATGGCCGCATGAAAATCGGCTGTTGCTGCAACCCACTAATGGTGCAAAATGCGAACGAAAATTCTTAGATACGATTTTTGAAAGAAAATCCTTTCGAAATTCGACCCATGTATGGCCAGCATAAGGGTAAGTTTAGTGCACAGAAACATAATATATTACCCAATGTCTGGTAAAATTTAAAGATGAGGTTGCATTGAGTAAATAGATACCAAACCTATGAAGATTTTAACCTCCCTGGCGGTATGATTATGTCAGATTTTTGATGCTGAAAGCGGTACAATTGTTTTGCATGGAAATTTGGCATTTTATATTGTAGGCCTGTAATTCTTAGCAACAACTTAAATCTGTTCAAACCACAGTCTAGTAGACATCCCAAGTATGATAAAGTTTGAAACACAAAATCATAAATTCTAATATAATAAATAACTATAAATAATTATAACAAATAATAATATAATAATAATAAAAATTATTCACTAATGTAATCAAATAAAAAACACTGAAATTTGCTCAGTTTCAGAATTGTCGCTGTCATTACTTTCATACACACGGCCGGGATTCTTGGCCAAAGCTCTACAGCAGTTTTTCTGCCGGGTTCTCGGCTTTCCCCTCGGTTTTCACAGCAGACTTTTTACCGTCGTGAAAACCGAGCGTGTGTACAGGGCTTTAGGAGTAGCTTAAGGATCATGTTATGGAGTGTGGGAAAACACTTCTTTTCACCACTGAAAGCTCTGTGCTAAGAACTAGCGAGCCGTTCTTTTGAATGGCACGAACGCGGTGATGTCATTGACTACGACTAGCATGCGCTCGTCACATTCGATGCCATCGCCGCCGTTCTTGCTACACCCTTCCTATGCCTTGGAAGCTACTGTGCATGTGTCAAAGTCATTTTGAGCATGCGTGGGTTTCCATGGAGAGGTAAGTATACACACGCTCAGGTTTTTCGGCAGGAAAACACTGCCGGAAATCTTACTACGCGAAAATAGAGAGCAGGTTCTCTATTTTTCTCGTCTAGATTCTGGGCAGTTTTCTTGACGAGAAACCTAAAAGCCTCGTACACACGCACGGTTTACTCGGCGAGAAAACTCTGCCAGCAGCTTTCTTGCCGAGAAAACCGTGCGTGTGTACGAGGCTTTAGGCTCAAAAAAGTTCTGGAGCTTTTTTCGGAGGTCAAATTGGGAAGATTTGTGTGTTTTTGGCTCATTGTTATTCCCATAGAAACTAATGGAAACTCATGATTTGCACGTTTGCATGTTTTTGTTGTTTGTACATTTTTGATCAAATTTTCTGCTCACATTAAAATATATATATATATATATATATATATATATATATATATATATATATATATATATATATATATATATATATATATATAAAAATAGTAATAATATATGAATAAATACACAAATAACTAAAAATCATCATAAATTAACCACTTCAGCCCCAGAAGGATTTACCCCGTTAATGTCCAGGCCATTTTTGCGATACGGCACTGCGTTAGTTTAACTGACAAACTAAATTAACATCCTTTTTCCCACAAATAGAACTTTCTTTTGGTGGTATTTTATCACCTCTGCGGTTTTTATGTTTTGCGCTATAAACAGAAAAATTGAGGAAGCAGGAAGACAGATCTCAGTGTCATCCCCTGACAGAATGGAGATCTGCCTTGTTTATTTTGGCAGATCCTCATCCTGTCTCTGCGGGGAACGATCGCGGGTGTTCGCCGGACACTGCTCCCCCAAATTCTTGGGCGAGAACCGCCGTACCGGTATGGCAATTTGTGCAGCTGAGCCACCTTGCCGCAGTATATCTGGGGCGGGTGGTCGGCAAGTAGTTAATAATAAATAAATAAATTAAATGTATAATATGTAATAACATAATAAATAAATAATAATTAACCCCTAATATAAAAATATATATTATTATTAGTAGTAGTATTAACACCCTAACCCTAACAACAAAAAAAATCATAATAATAAGACAATAAATAAAATATGAACCCCTAATCCTAATCCCAACACAAACCTTAACTCTAACCCCTTACCTTAACAAAAATAGAAAAACAAGTGAAGAATAAAATTAATAATATATTTTTATTTTTTATAAATTCTGCTGAAAAAGCTGAAAAACCTAGCAATAAATGATGCAACAGGTAGTAGTTTTCTCTATTGGCTAATAAAAACAATGTCAAAGCTCAGAAACGCTGTGTAAAAACATACATAAACGTGCATAAAAACGCACCAAAACCTCACATGAGAAAACACACCAGAAAAACATTCAAAGATGCTACACTCAGATGTGAATGCAGCCTAAGAAACAATGAGCGAGTGTTCATTTCCCATAGCAGACAGTTTGATTTCAGTTTACTGAAGTGAGATGACCAAAGGATGAGGTGTGATTGGTTGTTGTGGATAATTGCATTTTGCACATCATTTTTTTTTCTCTGTATTGGCTAAATAAATGCAAAGTAAAGGACCTGGATGATATGCAAACAGCAGTAACCCATAACAAACAACTAAACAGATTTCAGTTTACCGAAGTAAGACCAGTGAAAGGTGATTCACAATTTCTACATTGTCCTTTGGCAGATTGCATAAACTTAATGAATCAGATTAATTCAGTACCATGGACAGGGAAACTCTATGATATGATGTGCATGCCGCTGCTTAGGAACACGAGAGTACATGTACTATCACACGTGTATACATACATTCACACTATAACTCATGTTGACAGTACAGCATCTGTTCTGAAATAAATTTAGAATTGCTGCAATAGGGAATAAATTATACTTATCTTTTTTGACTCTGTTCTTCAATTTTATGCTTTTTTGACAAGATACAGTATATTTAAAGAGGATGTAAACCCACTCTCATCAATTATAAACTACTGCCATAGTGCTGAACTATAAGGACATACATGCCTCCTGCATGTATCCTTACCTTTTAAATGTCTCCCTCTTCTCTATTTGGAGCCCCGAAAAACTCTGGATTCAGTGGGAGGGTCTGTTGTGTGGTGCTCAGTGAGCGGAGTCATGACATCAGCAGGCTCCCTGCCAACCTCTAGATTCCCCTTGGACAGAGCGTGCACAGGAGAGGCAGAGTGCGTTCTGGGCAAAAGCAGAGCGCGCTCACGCCCCCTGTCAGTCCTGCACACATACACATAGATGTACAGTGACAGTCGGGATCGGGGACAGCTGTGAGCACCGATCCCCCTGCATGGCTTTCTTTTCAGTTGACAGCCACGGGAGGGAGAGAAGGAGAAGTGGCTGATGAAAAGCCATGCAGGGAGATCGGTGTTCACAGCTGTCCCCGACGCACGATCATCCCCGACTGTTCCCGTGTCTTCATCCTCCTCCAGCACCTGTGTTCTCCTCCAACACCCCCTTCATCTCTGGCCCACTCCGCATTCTCCTGATCCGCCTGCTGTGTCTCTGTCTTCCTCCTCCACCACCCCTCGCCCCCTGCAGCTGGCTTCTCTCCTCTCCCATGGGCTGCAGGGGGGGTATCTGTCAGGATGGAGAGCGGAGGAAGGTCCCTTCCTTTTCTGAATGGGACATAGAGAGCTTTCTTTACCGATCGTTTTCCGTGTTCTGTGATGACCGAGCAGAGTAAACTGTATGTTACTCTGCTTCAGTTTATGAATGGAGAGGAGTAGCTCCTGCATGAGATATGTAAATCACCTGTCACTCACAGCATGGGGGAAGAACTGACTAAAGAAATATCAGTTTGTCAGTTTTATCTCACTGAAAAAACATAAGAGGATTGCTCAGAGCTGGATTAACTCTTCATGGCAAGACATGACACAGATGGAATGAAATCCTGTACTATACAAGTTTCAAGCCTTAATTAAAAAAAATTGGGTTTACATCCACCTTAAGTTGGACATCTATTATGATAATCTTTGGGCACCTGGATAATAAATAGGGATTAGTGAAAGGATAGGGATTAGTGAAAGGAAGTTTTAATCTCATAGACATTCCGCTGAAAACCATTATATTGTGATGAAATGTATTATTTATTACAAAATGCATTAGTGTGAAATGAAGGTGTATTTAGGGTGGAATCGGCTTTAAATGCCCCCTAAGGGTATGGAAAGCTCTCTGAACCAACTTCGACCTGTTTGTGTGTTAAAAAACTGTTTTAAAAATTGTTTGTTTCTTGCTCGTATGCCATATAAAATACTTTTTTATTTCCCATGTATTAGCACAGTTTCCTGTTTGCACCGTGCCAATGTATTGTCAAGTCAGTGTTATTATTTTCCATTTTCCCTATAACTCCAACCTGCTCGATTTTTATGATCCCATTGTGTGTAAATAATGGCAGTTCCTATGTACTGTCCTCACAGGTTCACTATTAGCAAACCAGTGACCAGTAATGAAGGAAAAATTTTGATCCATCTCTCACGTTACAGACATGTCCAAGTACTTTCATAGCAGATCTACACCCAGGGGTTGGTTTACTAAAACTGGAGGGTGAAAAATCTGGTCCAGCTTGTTCAATTAAAGGAGTGCAACTCCCCCCCAATATTTAACTGATCCCCATCTCAATCCAGCGATGTGCATGAGAGCACTGACTCTCTCAGGTCTCTGTTTCCTCATTGGCTCCCACAGCAGCTGGAGCCATTGGCTGCTGTCAATCAACACCGGTGAGCCAATGAAGAGAAAGCAGGGATGGGGCCAAACTGCACTCCGTGTGTGAAGGGGTAATGTCGGGAAGTGAGCCTGCTCGAGTGCCCCCATAGCAAGCTGATTGCTATTGGGGGCACTCAGCAAGGGGGAAGAGCCAGGACCACTGGTGGGGGACCCAAAAAGAAGAGGATCTGGGGGGTAAATATAACATGTTTGTTTTTGTTTTGTTTTTAAATTCCAACCTGTAGAACCACTTTAAAGACACTGTAACCTTTAATAAAGAAAACTAACCAAATGGTTATTATTTTTTTAATATTATTATTATACAGGATTTATATAGCGCCAACAGTTTGCGCAGCGCTTTACATCAGGGAAGACAGTACAGTCACAATACAAATCAATACAGGAGGGATCAGAGGGCCCTGCTCGTTAGAGCTTACAATCTAGAAGGGATGGTCAAGTGGAACAAAGGGTAGTTAGCTGTGGGAGATGATCAGATGGACTCAAATGAAAATACAGTTGTGTGGGAACGATAGGCTTCTCTAAAGAGGAGGGTTTTCAGGGATCCTCTAAAAGCTAATAGAGAAGGAGATAGGCGGATAGATTGGGGTAAGGAGTTCCATAGCTCTGCTATATGGAGTACAAGTTATTTCACAGCCTTGAGATACAGCAATGTTAGGAGTACGCTGCAGAATCCCTTTAGGGTTAAAGAACAACTAAACTTTTCCTTCTTTCTGTAAGATCTTTTGTTGCATTCTTAATTTCTTTCAATTTCATGAACTTTATTTATCATCTATATGACTCCTCACTGTGACATATCCTTCTGGCTCTACTCACTTCATATTATTTTGCCAGTTGCCATGAGTGATCTGTGCATACACACAGAGGTCCTGTGTGATCTGAAACCACCCTGACATTGCTATTACTGGCAGTCAGGGGCCATGTGGCTCGCAGGAGCTGTAGAGAAACAATTTATAGTTGGTTCTATTTCATATGGTGTTATATTTGCTGGACAGGATGTCATCCCTATTGAAATTGATATATTAGAATCTCTAGTAATAATCACAATCAAGGTAATTTTGGGTAGGTATGCTATCCAAAATTTCAATACACATTTTCTCTGCAGTTTGCGCAATACAACAAGAACATCATTTAACTGAGGTCAGAGACTCAGTAAACAGTAAGGTTAGGATGAGGATGACCATTCCTAATCTGCCCCTTTATAACAAGTTAGTAGTGGCAACCACATGTCTATACCCTGATATGTTCTCTTTTAAGGTTCTGTTCACAACCACAGTATATACTGGCCAATTGCTGGTAAAAAAAAAAAAAAAAAAAATTTTGCTGCTAGTACAGTAACATACAAGATCTAATTTCATCAGGGAGATGAAATAAAATTATACTATGAAAAATGGTCCAAATAATTCTAGTTTGGGGTGGTAGCTACAAAATTTTGATCCATTACTAAACATAATCCTATTTACATCAGTCACTCCATCCATCCTCCTGTCTTTCCATCTTTTCATCCACTAATAGGTCCTCTATCCATATACCCATCTATCTATCCATCCATCCATTCTCCTAAGCATATATTCATCGCCTCACCTATCCATCCATCTGTTCATCCACCACAATGGCCTGACCATGTTGGGTGCATCCACAGCAAACTGCTTGCTAAAGGGGTACCCAAGCCGAGTCATAGTTCCTGTGTCCATTCAGACATAGAGCTGCAGCCTGGCTCCTCCGCCTCTCTCTTCTGATTTTCTGACTGACCTTAGGAGAGACCTGGAGAGAAATATCCAAGGACATCCAGGAATCACCAAGCATTGGTATATGTTCTGATTGGTTGTTTCCCCTTAAGTCCATTCCTGATTCAAATTGCTCATTGTAGCGTTTATGACCTAATGGGGTACATGAGGTTTGATATAGTTGTATTTCTGACTACATTTGTCTCTTCCATTGCCACCATCAATGTTGGCTAGTGGTGACAGTTTTAATTTATTGACTACATTCTTTTGACCATCTGACTCAGCATTACTGTCCTTCCCAGTTCCTCAAAGTCTTAAGCTGTATATACATTATATAATTTTTGTTGTTCAAATTCCTTTAGATTTTCCTTTAACTATGTAGTACAAGGGCCTATCTGATTGCATACAAGTTGAAAGTGTTTAGGTTTGATTTTGGTATATCTAAAGAAAAATTGTACAAGAAAATTGTATAATGTACAAGTCTTAGTTTGCTTCTGATGATTTATAGTCATTCTGCGCAGTTATTTAAATCTACCTTATACATTCCATAGCTAAGGGCAAATGGATTCCAGGAAGTAAATGCTACATAAAGCATTTGCCCTTACTCATGATGGCCGCAGACAGAAATGCTAGGTGGGTGTTTTTCAAAGTGATTTTTCAACAAAATTAAGCATGGGGACATGAATGGATAATGGGTTTGTGTTTAATATAAACAAAATATTAAATAAAAAAATATTAAATTGTGTATTTGATTTGTGGTACTTAGATGCAGTCCAGATCCATTTAAATGTGTTCATTGTAAGTGTATGGAATAAAGTATTTGCCATGTGAATTGGTGGGCTGTGAGTGTTGGGCAAATTTGCACATGACTGCCATGAGCTGGAATAAATGTTAAAAGTGTATATCGGGACATCAATTGTGTGCCAGCAGTGGGATTTGACCTAACCAAATACAGTACAATTAAGTAGTAAGTGTAAAATAAAGCAATTTGCAGATAAAACAGCGAATCATATGATGAAGAAAAGTGCAGCTACACACAGTCTGTGATCTGGAAAGTATATGTATTTTATTTTACTTTGTTGAAGTGCTTGTTAACTTAAAAAAGAATGGATCCTGTTACATTGAAGCATCTTATATAGCACGTGCTTGTGCTGTGTAATTTGGCTCCATGTATTACCCCAAAATACCTGGCTGATCCTGACAGTTTCTGCCCTCCCCCTGTATGCTGACCACAATAATCAGGGCTGCTGAGCCCTGACACCGTGGTCACAGTACGTGCCTCCGTCAGACACAGCCCTGTTTTCCTGTGTCTATGTCTTCCTCTGTCCTCCTCCCCCTCCCCTCCCTGCCTGGCAGCTCCCTGATCCTCCCCTCCTGCTCTAAAAAAAACTGTGTTTTTTGCTTCTATAGTTCCTTCTGATATAGAGGTGGATGTCATGTATAAAAATATGCGGTGTAACAGCTTACTTCAGAGCGCTGTTCAGCGCTCACCTGACTGCCCGCTGGTCTCCTCCCCTCCTCTCCTCCTCCCGGCTGATGCCAGCAGGGGTTTCACAGTACCTCCCCTGCAACTATATGATTGGGAGAGGAGGCCAGCGGGCAGCCAGCTGAGCGCCTGAATGGTGCTCTGAAGTAATCAATTGTACCGCATATTTTTATAAATGAAATCAACTGGGGAGACTAATGTTCTATATCAGAGGGAACTAAAGAAGAAAACATTTTAGCTTAACAAACACTTTAACTGACCTCTGCAGGGTTTTCTTCTCATGTGTCAGGCTCTAAAGATGTTATCTCATGGTTCAGTTCCAACTGATAGCCATTGTTCACAATGTTTGATGTTCTATTATGATTTAGCATGAATAATAGATGCAGCGTGTTTCTAAATTTCTGGAATGTATTTGATGATTGATTTGGAATCTCAAACGCTTTTGTGATCTAACATAAATTTTTCATTTGAGTAGACATTTTAAATGTAAATCTCATGCCAGTCTGTATATTGTGTGCCAGCTCAGTCTTGTAGCAGAGAATAGGAAGAGGTAATGACACAGAATGAAAGATTGAGAACAGAACACTTCAATGTTTACCTTACACAACAAAAATGTAAGATGCCTATGTAACAAATGCATGCAAGAAAGAGGATTGCTTAGGTTCTTCAGGGACTATTCATCACACAGCATCTAAATTAAAATCATTCATTGCTACAAACTTTTGGTGCAGAATGACTCACGTTAATACACCAATTTATCAAACCTAAAAATGATCAAAAACATTGTTTTTTTTTTTCTTTCATTTTCATACTGCCAACATATTCTGCAATGCAGCATTTCTCAACTTCTCAGAATCTAGAGATTTTAATCATAGAAGAAAAGTGGAGCAGTTGGACTAAACTGACATGGACTTTAACTGTATTGTTCATTTAAGCACAAGAGACTCCATTTTGTTCACGCTGTTGAAATATGTTCTGTAACCTTCACTTAACACACAGACACAAGCTCTCTCTGTCTCTACTCCCCCCTCCCCTCTAAAGGTTTTACTTTTGCAATTGTTCTATTCGCTAGCTTTTAATAATATATTTCTATTTGTTCGTTTTAAATAACATCTCATACCACTTATTTCTTATCTATGTATAAAATAACATGTAATAATACATTTTGTCACAAAAGGACATTTTAAAAAGTGATTGCGTCCTGTGAATCTGTTCCTGAAATAGCACTTTTAAATTTTGTTTTTAGAGTCGCAATCAGAAATATTCCCATAACAGTTTTGGCGAGTCATTTTAGGAGTTTGGCAGAGTCTCCAGAAGGAACCGTGCTTTGATCGGGATCATGGGGAACGCAGACCTCTAAATGTTAAAGAAAAAACTGCGCTATTTCACCTAAATAAAGTACGCTGCAACTCAGTGATTTACACACCAACAGAATTAGAAACAAAGAAAGCTGTGCTAATAATGAATCAAATGTGTTTACCAATGAAATAAGCAACTGAATAATAATGTAAATAATTAATGTAATGCGACTAACCCAATAAGTAAAAAATAGTAAAAGAAACCTTTTTCATATATATATATATATATATATATATATATATATATATATATATATATATATATATATATATATATATATATATAAAAAATAATTAAATGCTAAAACCTCTGGTAGTCCCAAAGTGTCAGAACCAACTAACACGCTAGATGTTGGAGACTTGGGGCCAGATCCACAAAAACAGGCGTATATTTAGGTGGGCGTAGCGTATCTCATATGCGCTACGCCGCCGTAAATCAGAGTGGCTCGTAGGGTATCCTCAAAGAACTTGCTCCCATATGTGGGCCGGCGTAACGTAAATCTGCCAGCGTAAGCCTGCGTAATTCAAAGTAGGCTTGGAGTGGGCATGTTGTATGGTAATCTGGTATGACCCCACGTAATTGACGCTTTTTTACAAACGGCGCATGCTCCTTCCTTGGACGTATCCCAGTGCGCATGCGCGAAATTACGTCGCAAATAGTCAATGCTTTCGACGTTAACGTAACTTACGCAAAGCCCTATTCGCGAGCGATTTACACAAACGATGTAAACGACGGGAAATTCAACGCTGTCCCGACGTTAATACCTAACATTGCGTACACCTCATAGAGGCAGGCGTAACATTATGCCGAAAAAAGCCTTACGTAAACAACGTAAAAAAATGCGCCGGGCGGACGTACGTTTTAGAATCGGCGTATCTAGCTAATTTGCATACTCTACGCGGAAATCAACAGAAGCGCCACCTAGCGGCCAGCGTAAATATGCACCTAAGATCCGACGGCGTACTAAGACGTACGTCAGTCGGATCTAGCCCACATTCAGTCGTATCTTGTTTTGTGGATACAAAACAAAGATACGACGGCGCATCGTTAAACTTACGCGGCATATCAATAGATACGCCGCCGTAAGTTCTTTGTGGATCTGGCCCTTGATGTTAATCCAGCAAGGAAAAATTACAGAGGGGATGGTCCACAAAGAACCACCAAATATCACAGAATAAATCAAGAAGAATAACTCTTGAGTAATGAAAATCCATCACCGGTATGTCCAAAGAAATGCAGTATGTATGTGTATTTATGTGTAGGAGGTTCTGACATGTGGCAGCTCTGTGGCTTAGAGGCTAGAACTTCTGCTCAGCATCCCTGAGTGTCAGACTTTTTTGTTATTCGCTATTTGTTTTCTAACACCAATTATTATCTATTTGCTTTATTTCACTTGTAAACACATTTGATGGTTTATTGAAGACCTGTCATAGGGTGTTTTAGCATTTATTTATTTTTTGAAAATATGAAAGAGGTTTCTTTTACTATTTTTTTACTTGTTGTGTTTATCGCATTACATTAATTATTTACATTATTATTTAGTTGCTTACTTCATTGGTAAACACATTTGATTTATTATTAGCGCAGCTTTCTATGCAGACCTCTAAATGCCAGCTAGGTAAGCTGTCCTGAAGCTTCCTATATTTTCTGTCTTTCCTATGTATCCTATTTCTCAGTTCTCAAAGAAACCAGACCAGTCTCTGACCTTTTTTGCTTGCGTAACGTGTGTGTGTGAATGTGTTTGTGTCCCCCCCTTCATGGGTTGGACTGTGTGTGGATTGGGCGAATCCTCTGCCTTTCCCTGGGTTGACTCCTTGTGGGCGAACTGGGTCAGAGGCGCATGGTAGGGTCAGAAAAAACCCACAGAGAAGAGAAGAAACAAGGAGGGTCTCTTAGTGAGTGTTTTGTCTATTTGTCATAAACCCCTTCTATCCACATAGATAAGTGGAGACTATTCTTGTAAATCTGAAGATTTTCTGTACTATGAGCTAGATTCACGTAGCTTGGCGCTTCTTTTGGCCGGCGTAGCGCATCTCATATGCGCTACGCCGACGTAAAACAGTGAGCCCAGAACCATATTCTCAAACATCCCGCGCCGTACGTTGCGCCGGCGTAGTGTAAATAGGCCGGCGTAAAGCCGCCTAATTCAAAATAGGCAGGTAGGGGGCGTGCTTCATTTAAATTAGCCGTGACCCCATGTAAATTAATGGCCGTTCGTACGGCGCATGCGCACGCATGCTCAGAATCACGTCGCATATACTCCCTAAGAAACGTTGGCGCAATGCTTTTGACGTGAACGTAACCTACGCACAGCCCCATTCACGTACCACTTGCGTAAACAACGTAAAATTCGACGGCTGTTCCGACGTCCATACTTTTTTTTTTTTTTTTTTAATCCACTTTATTTTTATTTATTTATTCTTATTTCATACATAGATATGCCTAGTCGGCATCCGTTGCATTTCAATTGACATACTTTATACAACATTTTTACATTCCTATAATATTCCAATGTACGTCTCTATATTTCTATATCCCCCTCCCCCCGCCCCCCCACCCCCTATCCTCTGCACACTACATAGAGAATCTATCCATCACCAGTTTTGGTGGTGCAACACTCGCATCTCTCAACCAGGAATACCAAATCTCCTCAAATTTACCCTCTGCTTTCCTTCATTTGTATGCCAGGTGTTTTCTGCCCAACAGGGAGTTGACATATGCAATCCATTGCTTCCCTGTGGGGACCCCCGGGGCCATCCAATAACGTGCAATGAGTTTTCTTGCCAAATACAACAATCTTGTTACCATATAGTACTTTCCTTTTGTATACTCTCTAGGATCAATGGCCCCTAACAAATATACTAGGGGATCCAATGGGACTGGTACCTGTGCCACTCTAGTGATACACTGTGATACTTCCTCCCAGTACCTGTGAAGCTTTGGGCATCTCCAAATCAAGTGTATGAAATCCCCCTGCTGAACTTTACACTTTGGACACATAGGGGTGTCCCTTCTTCCCCATCTATGTAGTTGTGGCACTGTTCTGTAAGCCCTGTGTAGGATAAAGAGTTGCGACAATTTGTGCGACGCAGAGACCGATACCACCGGGACAGATTCAAGCGCCCTCTCCCACTGGTCTCCGTCTATCTCCCCAATGTCTTCCACCCACTTCCTGCGGCTTCTAAGGGGGGCATGACTCTGAGTTGTTGCCAGCAATCCCTTGTATATTTTTGTTATCAGTCCTCTCCGAGCTTCTGCTTGCAGGACCGCCGTCATCAAAGGTGACGGTGATGTTACCACCAGTGATCGTATTTGTTGTTGTTTCTGTAGAGCATGCCGGAGCTGGAGATACTGATAGAAGCCCCGTGGGGCTAATTGGTATTCTCTACACAGCTGCTTGTAAGTTTTCAGTACCTCACCCTCGTACAGCTGTGAAAAGAACCAGATTCCCCTCTTTTTCCAGGAAGTAAAGCCTACTAGATCCTGTAGCTCTGCATATCTAGGATTATTCCATATTGGAGTGAATGGTAACACCCCCTCTGTCCCCAAAGTCTTCCGTAGCTCCCCCCATACCTTTCTGAGGAGGGTTCCTGAGGGTGTTGCCTTTGGCATACTGGGCAAGCCCATCTCAAGATAGGAGGGTGCCTTTAATAAGGCAGCGGTACCAATTACCATACCTTAACATCGGCTCTGCCTCATATAGCAGGGGTAACGTTACTCCGGACGTAAGCTTTACGTAAACGGCGTAGCGGCCGCAAGTACGTTCGTGAATCGGCGTATCTAGGTCATTTACATATTCTACGCGTAAATCTATGTAAGCGCCCCTAGAGGCCAGCGTAAATATGCACCCTAGATACGACGGCGTACTAACACTTACGTTGGTCGGAGGAAGCTGAAATTCAGGCGAATCTAGCTCCATGAATAGCGAGCATAGATACGACGGCGCATCTTCTAACTTACGCGGCGTATCAATAGATACGCCGACGTAAAGTCTACCTGAATCTAGCTCTATTTGTTTTAGAGGCAAGAGGGTATAGGCACAAGAAGAAAAGAGAAAAGGCTGGCCAGTCATTATGGGCATTCAATTAAATAAGGGAATGAAGGGTGCCCAGCGCAAGATGAGCGTTAGAAAATATATGAACTGAAGGTACAGTTCCGCCTATACCAAACCCCTAGATAAATTGGTAGAATGGACAAAAGGAACAGCTAAACCTTTTAAATCTGAAGAGACTTTTGATTTACAAGCATGGCAAACTTTTGTGCACAATTATGGCCCATTACTGTGCAGTGAAGGAATGTGGAGAATAGCTTGCACATTGGGGACAGAAGCTAAAGTAGCAAATCAAACTGGCTTGATGGAAATGTAATAAAAGTACTGCCCAAATTTACTACGTTTGGCCAGAAGACTCTGTAGAGGAGGACCCCCCCCCACCTTATGTGGCTGCCAGTTTAGCTTTAAGAGGTCCATCAACAAAAGTACAAGAATCGGATTACATGAAACAGACAAAAGATGAGCTGGGTAATATAGTAGAGAGCAGAGGTTTAACAGCCCCATATCAACCTACAAAGAGTGATTTGGCTCATGTCCTAGAAACAGATGATTGGCATAAATCAAAAGGCACATATGCAAAACCAAATCTCTCTGAACTTAAAGCGGGGGTTCACCCGTACATAACACTTTTTCCCCTTAGATGAATGCTCGTTTTGTCTAGGGGAATCGGCTAGTTGTTTTAAAATATGAGCTGTACTTACCGTTTACGAGATGCATCTTCTCCGCCGCTTCCGGGTATGGGCTGCGGGACTGGGCGTTCCTATTTTGATTGACTGTCTTCCGAGAGGCTTCCGACGGTCGCATCCACGATTTTCCAAAAGAAGCCGAACGTCGGTGCGCAGGCGCAGTATAGAGCCGCACCGACGTTCGGCTTCTTTCGGCTACTAGTGACGCGATGGATGCGACCGCCGGAAGCCTCTCGGAAGACTGTCAATCAAGAAGGAACGCCCAGTCCCGCAGCCCATACCCGGAAGCAACGGAGAAGATGCATCTCGAAAACGGGAAGTACTGCTCATATTTTAAAACAACTAGCCGATTCCCCTAGACAAAACGAGCATCCATCTAAGGGGAAAAATTGTTTTATGGGTGAACTCCCGCTTTAAAGCTTTGGCCAGAGAAAGAGAGATAGAGTCTGAACTTCCGGAGCAAACCAGCATTTCCAAATTGTGGCAGCAAGCTGAAGGAGGAAGGAAGGGAGGAGCCAATGTCAAAATGTTTAAATTGAATCCTGGATTTCATAATCCTATTTTTCTCTATAGTCATCATTGAAACGTAACAAAAAGGTTTCTATCCCTATTTTAACAGTATTATCTGTAGGATGATATATAAAACACTTCAAAAGTGTTTTCTACTGCTGTGTGTTTTAAATTGAATCAGACAGATTTGCTCTTTCTAGGAGCCATTTATAAATTAGGGCCCAGATTCACGAAGCAGATACGACGGTGTATCTCAGATACACCATCGTATCTCGGATTTTTTCTGGTCCTATCTATGCGCCTGATTCATAGAATCAGATACGCATAGATAGGGCTGAGATCCGACAGTGTCACACTGTGTTACACTGTCGGATCTTTTTTTTGAATTAAAAATGGCGCCGGGGGCGTTCCCGCTGATTTACACTGAATAATATGTAAATCAGCGAGATACGCGAAATTCACGACCGTACGCGGACCCGACGCGGTGTTCTTACGTCGTTTCCGTAGCGCGGTACCCGTCGTATACTTACCCCTGCTAAAAGCAGGGGTAAGTATTGTTAAGTATGGCCGTCGTTCCCGCGTCGATTTTGAAATTTCCTACGTCGTTTGCGTACGCCGATTCACGAACACGCGCGTCGCAAGTCTAGATCACGTCGCAACCACTGACGTCCTATTGACGTCAGTGGGAGCAATGCACGCCGGGAAATTCCCCGGACGACGCATGCGTATTTAAATCAGCGCGGGAGCGCGCCTGATTTAAATATGACACTCCCCTAGCCGCGGAATTTGAATTCCGCTGGGGGATTTAGGATCCGCCGTCGCAAGTTTGGAGGTAAGTGGTTTGTGAATTAGCCACTTGCCTCCTAAACTTGCGGGAGCGGATCTTAATTCACGTAGAACGAGCGGATCTATAGATCCGCTGATCTACGTGAATCTGGCCCTAGGGATCTACAATTCTGCTTGAATAAAACCTCTCATAATAAAACTATCAGTATTTCTTAACCACCAGGCTGTGGCCAGGCCATTGGTGGCAGGGCAGCCATCAGGAATTATGGGGCCCCTTACACAGCTTCAGGCATGGGCCCCCTGGAGCAGAGAACCGGGGGGGGGGGTGCTCCCGCCTGAAATTGACCTCCGGGCCCCTTACAGGTGTACTGCCTGTACCCCCCTGATGGCGGCCCTGATTGGTGGACCCCAGCCTTGCTTCTGCTGGGCTGTCACAATGTTCACCTGTGTTAGACCCCTTTCACACTGAGGAGTTTTTCAGGTGGTACAGCGCTAAAAATAGCGCTGCTATACCGCCTGAAAAACTCCTGCACTGCATACTCAATGTGAAAGCCCGAGTGCTTTCACACTGAGGCGATGTGCTGGCAGGAGAGAAAAAAATCTCCTGCCAGCAGCATCTTTGGAACGGTGAGAGGAGCGGCGTGTATACCGCTCCTTCACCGCTCCTTCCCATTTAAAACAATGGGAAACCGCGGCAATACCGCCCGCAATGCGCCTCTGCAGAGGCGCATTGCGGGCGGTATTAACCCTTTATCGGCCACTAGCGGGGGTTAATACCGCACCGCTAGCGGCCGAATCCCGCTGCAAATTTGACGGTATAGCGCCGCTATTTTTAGCGGCGCTATACCGCCACCGCGCCTCCCGCCCCAGTGTGAAAGGGGCCTTATTCTAAAGCCAGTGCGCCATCACTGAATGCCTTCCGTCAAGCCATGAACTGAAAATACATTTAACCCCTAAAATGCTGAACATAACCAGCACAGAAATTCCCCAAATATCACCTGCTTACATTTGGAACCATTTACAAAGTGCAACGCGGCTTGCTGATGGGAAATTGGCTGTGAAGCCACTAGGAAGACCGGCGAAGAGCCAGCTTAGGTGAGTATGGCTTTGGATCCCTGGACAAGTAAGTGTCCTTTTATTAAAAGTCAGCAGCTACAGAACTTTAAATGTTTTCTTTATAAGAGGAAAATCCTCTTTAACCCCTTGGCGCCGGCTCCCGCCGGCCTTTTAGGGGCTTGGCATTCCGGGAGGTGGCACATGGCTTGTGACCATGTGACTGCCATGATTGGCTATCATGACGGTCACATGATCGGTAACTCCCTCATAAAAAGAAGCGATCAGAGCTTTATGTGTGCCGCCGATCATGTATGCTCTTGTCACAGCCCTATCAGCGCTAATGCATGCGCCAACTCCAAGGCCTGGCTGCGAAGAGGCTGCATATTTGTGTATGGTCAGTGTGACGATATTAGAATGATTAGAATGATATCCCCATCAAAGATTCCCTTCTTCCCATAAAAGAACATCCCATCCTGGAATCGCCATAATAAGCAACACATGAGCCCAAGCTTACTGCTAGAACAAGACAGACTTTAATGGTATAACACACAGCTTACATGTAATTTCCAAAACTGTTACAATGACAAATCTCTGCCCCCTCACACTGGGGCTTCCATACAGATCATAGGCAGACATTTCGGAGCCGACCCTGAAAACACATTTTCTTTAGATAATGACATCAGTGAAGGTAATTACTAGTTGTACAGAATACATTATCTAGACAGCCTGACCACAATGAAGCAATCAGAATAATTAACATGAGCCACTTCTAATCATAGTAAACAGTAACCACAAGGCTCCTTCCCACACACAATTACCCTTTGAAATAGGACTGGCTGAGGAAGGGTCATTAACATTTCAAAAGCCTGTTAGGAGAGGGGTGAGTCACACCTGAAATCACCTGTTACACTTAACACACAGCAATATTACTTAGCAGGGAGAATTTAAACTGAAGCATCCTTCACAGTCAGTGCCTAGGGGTTAAGCATTTTGGAGCTTCCAGGTACAATACTCAGGTGTGAATGGGGCCTAAATGTTTATTGCAAAGGATTCAAAGGTCCCCACTTTATTTAAGATATTTATGTATATGCTTTATTTTTTGTGAATCAATAAGTATTTTTTCCCATCTTTGGTCAATACCACAGTTCAGTTCATTTAAGCTACGCCGCCGTAAGTTAGTGAGGCAAGTACATGATTCACAATGTACTTGCCTGCTAAGTTACGGCGGCGTAGCCTAAAGCGGGCGGGCGTAATGGCGCCTAATTCAAATTTAGCTAAGGGGGCGTGTTTTATGTTAATGGGGCTTGACCTGACGTTTTTGACGTTTTTTTTTAACTGCGCATGTGCCGTGCGCCTACATTTCCCAGTGTGCATTCTCTTACGTAAACGGCGTAAATGTACTGCGGCGGCCGGGCTTACGTTCGAGAATAGGCGTATCTACTGATTTTCTACTGATTTGCATATTCTACACCGACCGCAATGGAAGCGCCACCTAGTGGCCAGCAGAAATATTGCAACCTAAGATAGGACGGCGCAAGTGAGGGTAAGATACTATATATACAAGCAATAGGATAACTGCCGTTTTGGATCTATGTACTATGCACTGTTTGTGTAGACGCGATGATCCTTGTTTGTAACACACCATATTTTGGAAAGAAAGAAATACAAAATAAAAAACATTAAAGTAAAAAAAAAAATTAGATTATTCATGCTGGTTTAACCACTTCAGCCCCGGACCATATTGCTGGTCAATGACCGGGCCCCTTTTTGCGATTCGGCACTGCGTCGCTTTAACTGACAATTGCGCGGTCCTGCGACGTGGCTCACAAACAAAATTGGTGTCCTTTTTTTCCCACAAATAGAGCTTTCTTTTGGTGGTATTTGATCACCTCTGCGGTTTTTATTTTTTGCGCTATAAACACAAAATGAATATTTTTTACTTTTTGCTATAATAAATATCCCCCAAAAAAAACATATTTTTTCCTCAGTTTAGGCCGATACGTATTCTTCTACATATTTTTTGTAAAAAAAATCGCAATAAGCGTTTATTGATTGGTTTTCGCAAAAGTTATAGCGTTTACAAAATAGGGGATAGTTTTATGGCATTTTTATTAATATTTTTTTTTTACTAGTAATGGCGGCGATCAGCGATTTTTATCGGTACTGTGACCTTATGGCGGACACTTCGGACAATTTTGACACATTTTTGGGACCATTGGCATTTTATCAGTGCTATAAAAATGCATTGGATTACTATAAAAATGCCACTGGCAGGGAAGGGGTTAACACTAGGGGGCGAGGAAAGGGTTAAGTATGTTCCCTGTGTGTGTTCTAACTGAAGGGGGGTGAGACTGACTAGGGGAAATGACAGATCACTGTTCATACATTGTATGAACAGACGATCCGTCATTTCTCCCCCTGACAGGACGCTCTGTAACGAGCGATCGTGGGTGCCTGGCGGTGATCGCGCCGGCCACCAGGGGCGAGCGGGTGGCGTGTGCGCGCCCCTATTGGCTGAAACGCAAGATGACGTATAGCTACGTGATCTCGCACAGCCGAGCCGACCTGCCGCCGGCTGGTCGGCAAGTAGTTAAAGAAGATGTTTATCAATCAAAATTATCTGTTGGTATACAAAAAAGCGTATTTAAACCCAAAAACTAAAATATGATATTTTGCAGCTTACCGGTACCTAGATGTGGTGGCTGCATAAGGTTTATTTTTTTGTTTAATTTTTTCCTTTATTATTACGTCCTCATGCCTTCTATCGGGTGGGGGGTCCGATCGGGACCCCCTCCACTGCGTGCGGCGGGCGACTTACCTCAGGGAGCGATCCGGGACGACGGCGCGGCTATTAGTTTATAGCCGCTCCGTCACGATCGCTCCCCGGAGCTGAAGAACGGGGAGAGCCGTATGTAAACACGGCTTCCCCGTGCTTCACTGTGGCGGCGTATCGATCGAGTGATCCCTTTTATAGGGAGACTCGATCGATGACGTCAGTCCTACAGCCACACCCCCTACAGTTGTAAACACACACTAGGTGAACCCTAACTCCTACAGCGCCCCCTGTGGTTAACTGCAACTGTCATTTTCACAATAAACAATGCAATTTAAATGCATTTTTTGCTGTGAAAATTACAATGGTCCCAAAAATGTGTCAAAATTGTCCGAAGTGTCCGCCATAATGTCGCAGTCACGAAAAAAATCGCTGATCGCCGCCAATAATAGTAAAAAAAAAAAATTAATAAAAATGCAATAAAACCATCCCCTATTTTGTAAACGCTATACATTTTGCGCAAACCAATCGATAAACACTTATTGCGTGGTAGAAGAATACGTATCGGCCTAAACTGAGGAAAAAAATAAATTTATATATGTTTTTGGGGGATATTTATTATAGCAAAAAGTAAAAAATATTGCATTTTTTTCAAAATTGTCGCTCTATTTTTGTTTATAGCGCAAAAAATAAAAACCGCAGAGGTGATCAAATACCACCAAAATAAATCTCTATTTGTGGGGAAAAAAGGACGCCAATTTTGTTTGGGAGCCACGTCGCACGACCGCGCAATTGTCTGTTAAAGCGACGCAGTGCCGAATCGCAAAACCTGGCCTGGGCATTTAGCTGCCTAAAGGTCCGGGGCTTAAGTGGTTAAAGGCAGAAAATTACTAAAAATGGGTAGAGGAGATTAGCAGTGCTGAGTTGACAAAAATAAAAAATGGCTAAAAGAACAGTATCCTATGAAAAAGATGGAAACAATATCCTATATAAAATGCCAATTGTTTATAACACTTAGTACTATATATAACAACTAGAAAAGATACAATTTCTGGGGAAATTGTGCGGCGTGGTCTTGCCTCCACCAATACTCCTGACTGGAGACGGTGCCCCTGGAGATGTAAATGTGATCCAACAGTGTGTCGAGCCAGTTCGGTCCATTGCCCCATCAAAAACTGCTCCATTAAAAACTACCCCATCAAAACTGCACCATCCTATTTGCCCCATCAAAAACTGGTTGCTATGGAGGGTTGCTATGGAGGGTTGCTATGGACTGGTTGCTATGGACTGGTTGCTATGGAGTGGTTGCTATGGAGTGGTTGCTATGGAGTGGTTGCTACGGAGTGGTTGCTACGGAGTGGTTGCTATGGACTGGTTGCTATGGACTGGTTGCTAGAGACTGGTTGCTATGGACGGTTGCTATGGTCGGGTTCCTATGGATGGTTGCTATGGACTGGTTGCTATGGACAGTTGCTATGGACCTGTTGCTATGGACCTGTTGCTATGGACCGGTTGCTATGGATGGGTTGCTATGGACTGGTTGCTATGGACTGGTTGCTATGGACTGGTTGCTATGGACTGGTTGCTATGGACCGGTTGCTATGGACTGGTTTCTATGGACTGATGGCTATGGACGGGTTGCTATGGACTGGTTGCTATGGACAGTTGCTATGGACTGGTTGCTATGGACTGGTTGCTATGGACGGTTGCTCTGGATTGATTGCTATGGACTGGTTGCTATGGACTGGTTGCTATGGACTGGTTGGTATTGACGGTTGCTCTGGATTGGTTGCTATGGACTGGTTGCTATGGACTGGTTGCTATAGACGGTTGCTATGGAGTGGTTGCTATGGAGTGGTTGCTATGGACTGGTTGCTATAGACGGTTGCTATGGAATGGTTGCTATGGAATGGTTGCTATGGACAGTTGCTATGGAGTGGTTGCTATGGAGTGGTTGCTAGAGACTGGTTGCTATGGACTGGTTGCTATGGTCTGGTTGCTATGGACGGGTTCCTATGGACTGGTTGCTATGGATGGTTGCTATGGACCGGTTGCTATGGATTGGTTGCTATGGATTGGTTGCTATGGACTGGTTGCTATGGACTGGTTGCTATGGACGGTTGCTATGGACCGGTTGCTATGGACTGGTTGCTATGGACCGGTTGCTATGGACTGGTTGCTATGGACTGGTTGCTATGAACTGGTTGCTATGGACTGGTTGCTATGGATTGATTGCTATGGACTGGTTGCTATGGACTGGTTGCTATGGACTGGTTGGTATTGACGGTTGCTCTGGATTGGTTGCTATGGACTGGTTGCTATAGACGGTTGCTATGGACTGGTTGCTATGGACTGGTTGCTATGGAGGGTTGCTATGGTCTGGTTGCTATGGACTGGTTTCTATGGACTGGTTGCTATGTATGGTTGCTATATGCAGAGCATGCAGAAGTTACGCAGAGCCAAAAAAAACTGAGCCATATCACCTCACAGTGTGTGGGAGGAGCTATAGAAAGCCCTCACAGATGTGTGTATGAAGGATTTTACCTCAGCGTCTCCTAGGAAACCAATGTAAACATATGCAAACACACTCGAGTCTCAAACTGGCGGCCCTCCAGCTGTTGCAAAACTACAAGTCCAATGAGGCATTGCAAGAATGACAGTTACCAGCATGACTCCCACAGGCAGAGGCATGATGGGACTTGTAGTTTTACAACAGCTGGAGGGCCACCAGTTTGAGACCCTTGCAAGCAGAGGAAAGTTCCCTCAGCCTTGTGTGGGAGGAGCCAACTCACCTCACAGCTGTTTGTGAGGTGTTATTAAACTCCTTAGCGTCTCCTAGGAAACCAATTGTTTGGTTTGCAGGCTCTCTGTAAACACATCAGAAATTGAGGATTTTTTTTTTAATACTTGTCCTTCAAATTAAGGTATTTACCTCACAGAAAACACCTCACAGCTACCTCACAACTGTGTGTATGAAGGTATTTACCTCACAGAAAACGCCTCACAACTACCTCACAACTGTGTGTATGAAGGTATTTACCTCACAGAAAACGCCTCACAACTACCTCACAACTGTGTGTATGAAGGTATTTACCTCACAGAAAACACCTCACAACTGCCTCACAACTGTGTGGGAGGAGCTATAGAATCCCCTTACAGCTGTGCGTGAGGAGTTTTTATTACCTCAGCGTCTCCTAGGAAACCAATGTAAACATAAGCATGCAGCCTCTAAGCAGAGACTCAGATCCTGGATTTTTCTTAAATACTTGTCCTATTCAAATGGTTGTATTTTAAAAACTATGAATCGTACAGCGAATATCTTTATATTTTACGAATCACAAGACCCAGACCTACATTTTGATGTATAGTATGTCTCTGAAATAATAAAATTGAAGGCACAGTCGCAGTTTACAAATTCCAAAGATGATTTTAGTTTTCTAAACTTTGACCTCCATTGACTTCCATTGAAATAATGGATGGCGTAGGTTGCAAACAAATTATCATATTGTGAAAACGGTTTGATCAATCACTTAGCCGTGAACACGTGTGGAGGCAGCAGGGATAGCTGAACGTTTTGATATAAGATTTGTGTAGGTCGGCTTGAAAATGAGGGTGTGGTCGCAGTTTGCAAATCATGTAATGATTTTTCATTTTTAGAAATCCCACACTCTACCGCTCCCCATTCATTCCTATGGGAAAATTTTGCCGCAAAAATTACAATATTTCGCGAACGATTCGGCGAAATTTTCCACACAGTAATAGCCCACCGATCGGGAACAATCCGCACGATTCGATATATTACTCGTCTATGTAGTGTAAAAACTGTGGGAGGAGTTAGGGGGGCAAATTTGGCTATAAGAATAATAATAATATATATGTGAGATAACAATAAGTGCTCTTGCTATGCAAGACCACTTAATAACAACATGCCATCCAGTTATGATTTAGAGACTTACTTCCAAATGGAAGGGAAATTCAATTTTTGTACCTTATAGTATATTATAAAACCATGATCTTGTCCTGTTGCAATGATTTCTTGGTAGGTTATACTGTGTTTCTTCTGCAGGTTTATTTTTTTAAAACATGTTGTGCTGATTAAGCTGGGAGGTCTTTGTTAAGAGGTCACAATCTGAACTAGTGCAAAAGCTAATACTCTGTTGGGAAAAGAAGCTAGTAGAACTCAAATGTGCTTTCCAAGTAATAAAGAACAACATGTACAAATGATGTACTGTATTCCCACAGTTTTCTCATGAAAAATGGCTGAGTGACACCAATCTGAAGTTTGGCTCCTAAAAAAGATGTTATCTTCCATTTCCAGTGTCCTCAGAATACATCACTTACATGCATTAAATTTCATCTGTATTTTACAAACAATATGTCCACATCGTTTTCAAGGACTTCTGCAATGCTCTTTTCCCATTTTCAAGCATGGACAATTATTACGTGTGAAAATAGCTACAAATAATAAATTTACAGGATAATGATTTATATGTCTATCTGCCTATACTTCACAGCACTGCAAAATTCAGAAATAGTCAAGAAAACTATAGTACGGTTAAATGTCAATTTACCGTTAAAGTGGAGGTTCACCCACATAACATGTATATAAGATCATATTCTCTATACTTCCAACATGTACAGTATGCACCTTTTTTTTGGCTCTACATACCTTATTATGGCTATTTTCCACCCGGCTTCTGGGTACTCACTCCCGCAGGAGTAGGCGGTTCTATGCAGAGGCGCAATGTCACCTGGGACTTCGCCCAGATGATTGACGTCCTTGAGGAAAAGTTCCCCCCCGCGCCTCCCTATTGCGTAGGCGCGTCACGAGAGTGACAGAGTTTCCGAAAGTAGCCGAACTGCGAGTCAGCTCTACACGGCGCCGTGTGAAGCTGACTGCGCAGGCGCCGTATAGAGCTGACTCGCAGTTCGGCTACTTTCGGAAACTCTGTGACTCTCGTGACGCGCCTACGCAATAGGGGGGCGCGGGGGAGGGTAACTTTTTATCAAGGACGTCAATCATCCCGGCGAAGTCCCAGGTGACATTGCGCCTCTGCATAGAAACGCCGCGGGAGTGAGTACCCGGAAGCCGGGTGGAAAATAGACATAATAAGGTATGTAGAGCCAAAAAAAAAAAAAGGGCATACTGTACATGTTGGAAGTACAGTGATACCTCGGTTCACGAACTTAATTCGTGAACTGACTCTGGTCGCGAACCGAATTGGTCGCGAACCGAGGCACATTTTCCCATAGGGTTCAATGTAAATCCGGTTAATCCGTGCTGACCTTTTTTTGGGGGTTTTTGAAGCACAAAAATATGAAACAAATTACAATACACATTAGTGCAGTATAGTAATGTATATTTTCTTCACAACCTTGCTGTCACCTTTACTACTGCTCTGCACTTTCTTTTTGCCACCATGCTTGCGCTGCACATTCTTGTCACCTGCATTTTCCACTTTGCACATTGTCACTTGCATTTCCACTTTGGACATTGTCACCTGCATTGCTGTTCTTGTCACCTTCATTGCTGCTCCGCACTTTCTTCTTTCCACTATGCTTCTTGAGAGCCATATTGGGTGTCCAGTGAACTGTACAATACAGCAAGTACAGTACTGTAGTACAGTACAGTACTGTATGTGCTAAAAAGAACACCAAAAATCCAAAAATCACTTAAAATGTTTGCAGAGTACTCACAGTACTTCTTTCTGTATGTCTTCTTCTCTCCACGGTCTTCCTACAGGAAGTCACGACCATGTGACAGCCTGGAAATAGCATTAAAATGGCCGCGGCTCCTGTTCGTGAACCGAGGCGGAGTTCGTGAACCGGAGCATATTTTTATGAACTTTTCTGTTCGTGAACCGAGTTGTTCGTGAACAGAAGCGTTCGTGAACCGAGGTATCACTGTATAGAGAATATGATCTTATAGACATGTTATTTGGGTGAACCTCCGCTTTAAACTTACATAATCTCAGGTTAATTGCACTTGGAATTTTCTGTTTGTGAATCGTAGGAGTACCTGCAATAAAAAGCTCTTGCAACTGACTATGTAATACTTATTATATCATTTAATAAAAACTAGGCTGATTAAATGTAGCAACGGTTTGATACTGTGGTAATCATTAATCGACAGTTTGTTGTTTTTTATGTATGCGATTGACTCCCTCTAGTGCATGCTGAACTGAGAATGACCAGAGCAATGCATCATGAAACATGTAGTCTGGGATGAGGAAGTGACACTGTTGGATGGACCAATCTGGACCACAGGTAACAGAATAGAGCAGCCTGCTGGGTGAGGAAATAAAAGAGTGGGTGTGGCCTGTTTTCGCTCTCTCTGGACGCCATTCTGACCCTGCCAGCAGGAGGTCTGTGTGACAGGGAGTGGAGAATCGGTGGCCGTCATACTCACCTGTTCTGTGCAGTGGTTTTGCACAGAGCAGCCCCGATCCTTTTCTTCTCGTGTCCCCACAGATGCTCCTGGACCCTCCCTCCAGTTGAGTGCCCCTTGAGCAAGCAGCTTGCTATGGGGGAACCCAAACAGGCTCGCTCCGAGCCGCTGCTCTGCATGTCCATTCACACACAGAGCCATGGCTCGGCCCCACCCACTTTCTCTTCTTACTGGCTCACTAGCTGTGATTGCTCCCCGCTGCTGACTCAGCCAATGAGAAGTGAGAGTCCCAGGAAAGCTGAGGCTCTTATGCACATCACTGGATCACAATGGGGTTCAGGTAAGTATTAGGGGGGCTTGCGGGGCTGGTGCACAGAGAAAGTTTGAGCCTTTAGAACCACTTTAATTCTGAAAGTGCTTTTCTTCTGCAATGTGCTATGTTCAATTTCCCTTGTCATTCTGATACCATCTAACATCTTCTCAGGGTCTTCTATTGGGGTCAGTTCCACTGGCTCAGGACAGCATAACTTCTAAACATGTGCATGTGCATAGGAGTTCATTTGTTCATGCACCCACGGCATGTCGAGATTGCACACTAACGCCACGTACAGACGATCAGACATTCCGACCAAAAAACGTGGATTTTTTCCGACGTACAGTATTTCCGAGAATTTGTTTCAAGCATAACGGCATCGCGCTGATTCTCGGTGACATGGTGCCGACATCTCGCACTCGCTGGAATAGGAAAAGCACATTCCAGCGAGCGCGTCAAAGATGCGACGGGGATCCGACTTGGATTCCCACCAATTCTAGCCGCAGCGTTTGGTATGAATCATGAGGGGGAACTCCACGCCAAATTTTAAATAAAAAAACAGCATTGGGTTCCCCCCAGGGGCATACCAGGCCCTTAGGTCTAGGCCCAGGCCCATGTTGATAAGGACAGGGCCTCTTCCCGACAACCCTGGCCGTTGGTTGTCGGGGTCTGCGGGCGGGGGGCTTATCGGAATCTGGGAGCTCCCTTTAATAAGGATAGGGAAATAACTTAAAATAACATAAAATACCTAAAAAAATAAATATGGATATGGAGGAAACACTGCAAACACTGAAGGAAACACTGCAAAATATATTTTTTTGTCCTAAATGGGTGTTTTTTGAATAGCAAAATAGAAGAACAGTAGCTAAAGTGTTTATCTCACACGTACAGATATGGAGGAAACACTGCAAACACTGGAGGAAACGCTGAAAAATATTTTTTTTGCCCTAAATGGGTGTTTTTTGAATAGCAAATAGAGCAATGGTGAATGGGTTATTGCACAGAAAAATTCATAATACATAAATAATATTATATATCTCAAGACACTTGATAAGTGTATACACAGATAAGTGTATAACGCGAGTGAAAAGGGTGATCAAAATAAATCAATTGATTCCACTGGAAAATAAGAGTGACAAAGTCCAAAAGATGAAAGTGCAGATAAACTGCTAATGTGAGGTGTCCATTAATCCCAAGAGGAATGAAACTCCACCAAAGACAGCAGTCTGGTCTCCCAGAACTCTCACCTCAATGAGGGCTAAAATCAGCAATCAATGTGAAATACCACCACGCATCAATCTCCTTGATGTCCCCTGGTAAAGGCAGATGGAACACTGGTCCCTTAACAGAGTACCTAAATCGCTCAAGCTCTGGGAATAAGAGGGACAAATGGAAGGCCTCCAATAGTGTAGTACGTAAATAAACATGGCATTTATTGAAAAACAGTTGCGCTTACATGAAAATCGATAAAAACAAACATAAAATTGAACAGTGGCGTCCACAGCGCCTTCTCACGTCACTCCTGGTGTACGTCTGTCCATGGCCAATCCCTATGCATTACGACATGGTCACATGTCTTCATCTGGGGGATGAAGACACGTGACCGTGTCGTAATGCATAGGGATTGGCCGTGGACAGACGTACACCAGGAGTGACGTGAGAAGGCGTGTGGACGCCACTGTTCAATTTTATGCTTGTTTTTATTGACGTATTTAAAACGTTGACGTTTTATCGAAGTTTGGAATGGCACCAAACTTCAGGACTTCAAAATCTCCATAGGCAACGCTTGAATTTTTTTTACAGGTTACCAGTTTAGAGTTACAGAGGAGGTCTAGTGCTAAAATTATTGCTCTTGCTCTAACGCACGCATCAATACCTCACATGTGTGGTTTGAACGGCGTTTACATATGTTGGCGGGACTTACATGCATGTTCGCTTCTGAGTGCGAGCTACTAGGGACAGGGCGTTTTTTTTAATAATTTGGGGTGTACACAGCAAAATGCTAGAGTGCAATTTACATAATGGGAAACTATTTAGATTGATCTGTGTGTCCCCAAGAAAAGACATTAGTAAGGTTTTACCCTCACTTCCTGTTTGGCTATGTGACAGGAAGTGAATTAATTTGAAGTAGAAAGTGACAAAATTTGGGAGGTGACTTCACCCTATCAGGGGTGCAGACACCCCCCAAAAATGAGCAGACTTTTAATCCCTCTGCATTTAGCCCCAAGTAAAAAAAAGAAAGGATTTAATTTAGTTTAAATTTGCAAAGACACATTCCTCAGATCAACTGTGATGCATGTCAATGGCCCATTTAGCCATTGTTTAATAGAAAACACCAGTTGCCTTTCACTAGAAACATTTGTTAGTCCGATCCTGGAAATCTGCATCTGCTTTACTATCACTTTCCCTAAAAATTGGGTTCCTGCATGTAGATGTGCGACCACCGTGTATTGGATATGCGCATATGTGGTTTTCGGAAAGCGGTGGCCAGCACCCAGGACATCACGCCCCACATGGGAAGTTGCTTGTACTGCTGCTAAAGGTCTCTGAGGGATGATACTTATTTTCAAATTAAGAAAATTGTTTATTTAACATTTGGTGGTGTTTGTGGGGGTCCCTAACACACATTCATACATATTAGCAACGCTGTATCCTGGCCTATTGGCATGGTTATATTTTCTTAGTCCTCTCAATAAAATTATCAGAAATTTGTGCTTAAAGTAGAACTATAATCAAGATTTTTTTCATTTTGGATAGAGTAAGGAAGAGAGGGAGGGTTATAGGCCCTGTCAGTTTATTTTGTACCATCTCTGTCTGATTGCGGAAATTTCCCTTCACTTCCTGCCCCATAGCCAAACAGGAAGTGAGAGAAAAACTATGCAAATTAAGAGAATCCAATGCCCCCCCCTGAAAATTTCTGGGCGGGTCATAAAAAAACAGGGTGTGGCCTTGACAGGAAGGGGTGGGTCATTTTTCTATTAGGAGGTGCAGAAGTTTAGTCAGGCCTAGGGCAGCACAAAACCTAAATATACTACTGCATGTTAGGGCTTATTTAGACAGGATCCGATTAACAGCATGTTTTTAGATTGTGGGAGGAAACCCGCACAGGGAGAACATGCAAACTCCAGGCAGTTGGTGTCACGGGCGGGATTCGAACCATTTTTGCTGCTAGGTAAAAGTGCTATCCACTACACCACTGTGCTGAACGAACATGATTGCGGCTGAAAGCATGAGATCAGTGTTTTTTTCTGATCTCATGCTTTCCAGCCTGAAGGACAAATATTGGGTCTTATTGACCCCACCTCTCTCCATAAAGAGGACCTGTCACACACTAGTCCTATTACAAGGGATGTTTACGCTGCTATAATAGGAATAAAAGTGATCAACAAAAAAAAAAGGAAAAAAAAGTGCAAACCACACGTGAGGTATTGACGCGTGCATTAGAGCAAGAGCAATAATTCTAGCCCTATACCTCCTCTTTATCTCTAAACTGGTAACCTGTAAAAAAATTCAAGCGTTGCCTATGGAGATTTTAAGTCCCGAAGTTTGGCGCCATTCCATGAGTGTGTGCAATATTAAAGTGTGACAAGTTAGGTATCTATTTACTCAGTGTAACATCGTCTTTCACATTATCCCTAAAAATTGGGCTAACTTTACTGTTTTGTTATTTTTTAATTCATGAAACCGTTTTTTTTTTGGCAAACAAAAAGGCGTTTGAAAAATTATTGTGCAAATACCGTTGGAAATAAAAAAATTTAATGACCGCCACTTTATTCCCTAGGGTGTCTGCTAAAAAAAATATATATAATGTTTGGGGGTCCTGATTAATTTTCCAGGAACAGAATATAATTTTTACATGAAGGAGAGAAGTGCCAGAATAAGCACGGTATGGAAGTGGTTAAAGTGAAAGTCAAATATTCCTTTAAATTTCATACGGGGGGGGGGGGTATAGTATGCCTGTGAAGTAGTGCATGTTTCCCGTGCTTAGAACTGTCCCTGTACAAGATGTCATTTCTGGAGGGGAAAAAAAAGTAATTTAAAAGTACTCATGGCTATAAAGAATACAGAGAACAGTCATTGCTCATAAAAAAAAAAACGTGGGGGTCCCCCTAAACTCAATTACCAGACCCTTCAGGTCTGGTATGGATATTAAGGGGAACCCCACCATCAAATAAAAAAAATGATGTGGGGTTCCCCCCAAATATCCATACCAGGCCCTTCAGGTCTGGTATGAATTTTAAGGGGAACTCCATCCCAAATTTTGGGAAACAAATGGCATAAAGGTTTCCCCAAAAATCCACACCAGACCCTTTATCCAAGCACGCAACCTGCAAAAAAAGAAAATAGGGGGGGATAAAGAGCGCTCCCCCCTCTCTCGAACTGTACCAGGCCACATGCCCTCAACATGGGGAGGATTCTTTGGGGTCCCCCCCAGAGCACCTTGTCCCCATGTTGATGGGGACAAGGGCCTTCATCCCCACAACCCTGGCCGGTGGTTGTGGGGGTCTGCGGGCGGGGGGCTTATCAGAACCCCCCCCCTATGTGAAATGGTAATGGGGTACATTGTACCTCTACCATTTCACCAAAAAAAGTGTAAAAAAAGACAATAGCCGGTTTTTGACAATTCCTTTATTAATGTCTTCTTTCCACGCTTCTTCTTCTTCCATCTTCTTCATTTCTGCTTTAATTCGGGTTTCTTCCTCCATCTTCTTCTTCTTTCTCTGCTTCTTTCTTGGGTCTTCTCGTCCGCATCTTGCACCGGCTTCTTCCTCCATCTTCTACTCTTTTCTGTCGGTCTTCTCGTCTGCATCTTGCTTCTTCTTCCCCGGACGATCCACTTCCAATTGAAGTTCCCACCGTGTGACTCTCCCGTTCTTCTGACAGTACTTTTATAACCAAGGACGCGGCGTAATCCAGTGAACCCCGCCCCCCTCTGACGCACATGTACCACACAGGGACTTTCTTATGGCTTTCCCCGTGGCGTCAGAGGGGGGCGGGGTCACCGGAAGAAGATGGAGGAAGAAGCCGGTGCAAGATGTGGACGAGAAGACCCAAGAAAGAAGCAGAGGAAGAAGAAGATGGAGGAAGAAACCCGAATGAAAGCAGAAAATAAGTAAATGGAAGAAGAAGAAGAAGCGCGGAAAGAAGACATTAATAAAGGAATTGTCAAAAACCGGCTATTGTCTTTTTTTACATTTTTGACACCTTTTTTTGGTGAAATGGTAGAGGTACAATGTACCCCATTACAATTTCACACAGGGGGGCCAAGATCTGGGGCCGGGGTTGTGGGGATGAGGCCATTGCTTTGGGAGGGACCCCAAAGCCTCCTCCCCATGTTGAGGGCATGTGGCCTGGTACGGTTCAGGAGAGGCGCTCTCTGTCCCCCCTCTTTTCTGCGGCTGGCCAGGTTGCGTACTCGGATAAGGGGTCTGGTGTGGATTTTTGAGGGAACTCCACGCCATTTTTTTTAAATTTGGGGTGGAGTTCCACTTAAAATCCATACCAGACCTGAAGGGCCTGGCAATTGAATTTGGGGGGACCCCACACTTTTTTTCTTTTTTTACATGAATGAATTCTCTCTGAATTGCTGGGAGCCGACAATTCGTTATAGCCGCGAGTGATTTTTTAAATAACTTTTTTTCCTTCAGAATGTAATTTTGTGCAGAGACAGTTCTGAGTACAGGAAACATGCGCTATTTCACAAGCTTACTTTACACCCCCCCTAGGTATGAAATTAAAAGTAATATTTCACTTTTATTGTTGCACTTTAAGCATTATTAAATTCAGTGCTCCTGAAAAAACGTCCGTTTAAAAAAATAAAAAAAGCATTGATACATGTCCCCTGGGGCAGGACTCAGGTCCCCAAACACTTTTTAGGACAAAAACTTGCATATTAACCTTTAAAATTAACACTTTTGATTTCTCCCATAGACTTCTAAAGGGAGTTTGGCGGCTTTACATATTTATTATTGCATTGTGCCCGCTGCTGCGCCGGTTCATACGCCTAATTAAGGATTCATCCGGCGTGCCAATTAAGCCATGAACCGGCGCAGCGCATTGTTAATAGTAAATCAGCCCCTTAGTGTCATTGCAGCCTTGCCCAGTGTCATTGCAGCATGATCGTTTAAAATTACCTCCGCTAACATAGACAGAACCAGATGTCATGTGTACTCGGCTCCTCTCGGCTCCTCTCGCAGTCCTGCCCAGTCCCGCCCCTTGGCCAGGCTCCTATGATGGACATAACACAGGTCCAATGGCGGGACTATACGCCAATAAATACAGTATATTCTATTTTTTTTTTAAATCTATTCATATCCACTATTTATTGGCCTTGAAATCCATTTTCATACATTTCTTACTATACTTTACTGCCTCCTTGTAACATACTTTGTTAGCTCCTGAACCTCTCTTCTTACATTTCACTTCTGTTTGTTTGGAATGAGCAATGCATGTTAGGAGGTATTTTCCTGCATACAGTGGGATCATAACCACCCTCAAAGTCAGATCACGGCAGCAAAGATAGAAATGTGTAGATTTGGGGGATGCTGCCAGCAATAGGTACTTTTTGAGCCAAGAATACAATACATATTTCAATAGGATATATTTTTTTAAACTTTGGTGTCATTCTAACTCTAAGGCCCCGTACACAACATCGGATCTGTCCGCTGAAAACGGTCCGCCGGAATGGTTTCAGCGGACATGTTCGCTGCGTCCGGCTGCCGTATTTCTGTCTGATGGTTGTACACACCATCAGACAGAAATCCGCGCGTAAACAATACGCGGGGGCGTGGCCGCGCCGTCTCGCCGCGACGATGACGCGGCGACGTGGGCGGCCTTGAAGTTCAAAGCTTCCACGCATGCGTCGATTCAGTACGACGCATGCGAGGGATGGCGGTCGGTCGGACGTGTCCGGTGAGTCTGTACAGACGACCGAACACGTCCGACGGACAGGTTTCAAGCGGACAGATTTCTTAGCATGCTAAGAAATTTTTGTCCACTGGAAACTGTCCGATCCGCCGGACAATTGTCCGCTCAGGCCTACACACGACCGGATCTGTCCCCTGAAACTGGTCCGTCGGACCAGTTTCAGCGTATAGATCCGGTCGTGTGTACGGGGCCTAACTCTAACTAACAAAAATGTGTTGTCACCCCCTAGCTGCTCCCTTTCATCTGAATGAGGTATATGAAAAACAAAGGTGGCCAAGCAGAATGACCAATCCTTTGTCATGTAAGTAGGTATACATATAACTACGTATGGGTATTTTAATAAATGTATTTAGCTGTTTTCCTGGCCATGTATATGTATGCAGGTCTCCCTCCATCAGATATACATATACTGTAAATGATATGTGATGCTACCTGTTGACGTCGATCCAATTGGGTTTGGTTGCCCTAAGTTGAGGGCATGCAGAACCTAAAGTCCACTGTAGATTTCTAGGCATCACCTTAGATTCTTAGCTGGAAATAAGGCAATAGGTTGCTTCACAAGTAATGGAATGATAGCCCAACAGAACACAGTTATTGTCATTCTCCTGGGGATCATTATCATGATCTTGCAGAGGATAAACAGTACTGCCTATACATTCTGACCAAGGACACACTTAGATTTTGTCACAGTCTTTGTCACAGTCAGTTGATTGGACAGATAACATTAAGTGCATTTTAAGGGTCTTCTGTTGTTTCTAGAGGGAACAGACCAGTCCTCTTATGAACAGGTCACATTGCTGGTCACCTCCCTTCAGAGCAGAAGACATTCCACTGGAGATCAATTCTATTACCCTCCTGTTATACATCAGTGCAAATGGCAAGGCTCTGCTATTTACAAGATACCCTGTGGCTTCTGCGATGTGACCTGGCCACACTCTATTGGTCCCAGCTGAAAAATAAACCTTGTTTAGACTTTAGGAAAATGGAATGTTTCACAAGACACGTCTACTCAATTTATTCTTCGTTGAATTCTCTTTGCAGTGGGGAATTGCCTTTTTAGTGGATAGTAACGTTTCATTACTGTTGAAAAGGTTACAAATGTGTGTTGAAGGTAGCAGCAAAATTAGCAATGAAAACACTGGAATAACTTGGGAATATTAAATCTTGTTATATTTGTGAACTTGACATTTGTAATGTTTAATAGAAAAATGTTGACGTTTCAGACATTCCCTCATAGAGAAAGGCTTTACTACACAAGCCATTGTGCAACCTCGCTTTTGGTTGACTGAGAATGCTGCTACTTTCCCAGGAATGCCATATAGCTGTTAAAGTGTAAACCAAGCATCACTTTTTCTGTATGTTTAGTATCACCCCTCACTGTGTACAGTTTTCTTAAGCAAACTATTTTTGTGAATCTATTGCAAAGTTTCTTACTTGAAGATCCTACCAGTATGCACTGACAACATTAAGGCCTTGTTCACCAAATGTCCCTGCAGGACCGTATTTACCTGCACAGGGATGCATAGGTGTTCTGTACATCCCTGTGCAGGCATACTGTAGTTACCTAGTTGGTAAGGTTGAAAAAAGACACCAGCCCATCCAGTTCAATATATGCAAGTGTTTATGTCTCTATCCCTTCCTATATCCCTGTATGTTGTGTTCAATACGTTGCCCATCTAAGTTTTTTAAAATTAGCAACTTTTCCCTCTGAAACCACTGAGTGTGGAAGGGAGTTCCACATTCTTACTTCTATAACAGTAAAAAGCCTCTTACGCAGTTTAGGGTTAAACTGCTTCTCATCCAACTTCATTAAGTGGCCACATGTCTTCTTGAGTAACCTCAAGAAGACATAATTTCCTCCTAATGCTGGCATCACCATTAAGATATTTGTATATCACTATTATATCCCATCTTAGACGTTTCTTCTCCAGGGAGAATAAGTTTAATGCTTGCAGTAACTGAGATCCTCCAGCCCTCTTATTGGTCGCACCCCACTTATAGCTGCAGACAATTCAGAAGATACGCTATTTATCACCACCCTCTAGATGAGCCCCTGTACCCTGTACCCAGTTTTCTATTCAGATACATATACCATTCTCAATGCCAACAAACCTCAATTTGTGGATGAAGTGTTTTGGGGGTACCTTGTCAAATGCTTTGGAGAAGTCTATATACAGGGAGTGCAGAATTATTAGGCAAGTTGTATTTTTGAAGATTAATTTTATTATTGAACAACAACCATGTTCTCAATGAACCCAAAAAACTAATTAATATCAAAGCTGAATATTTTTGGAAGTAGTTTTTTTTTTTTTTTTTAGTTTTAGCTATTTTAGGGGGATATCTGTGTGTGCAGGTGACTATTACTGTGCAGAATTATTAGGCAACTTAACAAAAAAAATATATATACCCATTTCAATTATTTATTTTTACCAGTGAAACCAATATAACATCTCAACATTCACAAATATACATTTCTGACATTCAAAAACAAAACAAAAACAAATCAGTGACCAATATAGCCACCTTTCTTTGCAAGGACACTGAAAAGCCTGCCATCCATTGATTCTGTCAGTGTTTTGACCTGTTCACCATCAACATTGCGTGCAGCAGCAACCACAGCCTCCCAGACACTGTTCAGAGAGGTGTACTGTTTTCCCTCCTTGTAAATCTCACATTTGATGATGGACCACAGGTTCTCAATGGGGTTCAGATCAGGTGAACAAGGAGGCCATGTCATTAGTTTTTCTTCTTTTATACCCTTTCTTGCCAGCCACGCTGTGGAGTACTTGGACGCGTGTGATGGAGCATTGTCCTGCATGAAAATCATGTTTTTCTTGAAGGATGCAGACTTCTTCCTGTACCACTGCTTGAAGAAGGCGTCTTCCAGAAACTGGCAGTAGGACTGGGAGTTGAGCTTGACTCCATCCTCAACCCGAAAAGGCCCCACAAGCTCATCTTTGATGATACCAGCCCAAACAAGTACTCCACCTCCACCTTGCTGGCGTCTGAGTCGGACTGGAGCTCTCTGCCCTTTACCAATCCAGCCATGGGCTCTTCCATCTGGCCCATCAAGACTCACTCTCATTTCAGCAGTCCATAAAACCTTAGAAAAATCAGTCTTGAGATATTTCTTGGCCCAGTCTTGACGTTGCAGCTTGTGTGTCTTGTTCAGTGGTCGTCGTCTTTCAGCCTTTCTTACCTTGGCCATGTCTCTGGGTATTGCACACCTTGTGCTTTTGGGCACTCCAGTGATGTTGCAGCTCTGAAATATGGCCAAACTGGTGGCAAGTGGCATCTTGGCAGCTGCACGCTTGACTTTTCTCAGTTCATGGGCAGTTATTTTGCGCCTTGGTTTTTCCACACGCTTCTTGCGACCCTGTTGACTATTTTGAATGAAACGCTTGATTGTTCGATGATCACGCTTCAGAAGCTTTGCAATTTTAAGAGTGCTGCATCCCTCTGCAAGATATCTCACTATTTTTGACTTTTCTGAGCCTGTCAAGTCCTTCTTTTGACCCATTTTGCCAAAGGAAAGGAAGTTGCCTAATAATTCTGCACACCTGATATAGGGTGTTGATGTCATTAGACCACACACCTTCTCATTACAGAGATGCACATCACCTAATATGCTTAATTGGTAGTAGGCTTTCGAGCCTATACAGCTTGGAGTAAGACAACATGCATAAAGAGGATGATGTGGTCAAAATACTAATTTGCCTAATAATTCTGCACTCCCTGTACACTACATCCACAGGCCTTCCTATATCCAGAGTACAGCTCACTTCCTCATAGAATGTTAATAGGTTGGTGTGGCAAGAACGATCCTTTATAAATCCACGTTAGTTACTACTAATGATACTATCCTTATCTGCAAATCCTACATGTTTCATCATAATTTATGACAAAACGCGTAGGACGGTGGGTGCTGCATACTGACTTCATTGCGCCCATACAGATCCCGGAAGCACGGGTGAATTGTTTATCATTTACATATACAAGTGCAATTTTATCTTTTTTTTTTTAAATAAACGATTAAACGATTTTACACTATTGGAGCATCTTTTTCCTTTTATACCCTGATCCACGGTATCTGGCGTGGCTGGTCGGGAAACAAGCAGTGGTGATCATTTTTTTTTATCAAAGTGTAACTTTATCTGTAATATACCAAAGATGGTTATGATTACTGCTCGATTGACCTCTCTAGAGATAGAGGGTCAATAGGATCTGGTAAGCACCCCTATTTTCAGAGGTGGAGATTTTCACCGAAGGAGCTTATATCACTAATGTTGTTGGATCCCTTTCAATGAGTCTTTAAGGAGATTTCTTTACTCACTTATTCACGTGGACTTTATTCATCATTGTAGTGCCATATTTTACAGAATGTTTTTTTGATTTATTTTTATATTATTTTTATATTGCACAAGCACGGCTTTGTTTCACATTGGGAATGCAGATGCAGCTTCTTTCAGGCACGTTACAGGCGCTTTTTTTAATGCTAAAGTGCCTGAAAAACGCCCCAGTGTGAAAGGGGTCTAAAGGAGCCTGCAACCTGTCTTAGACCCCTTTCACACTGAGGAGTTTTTCAGGCGGTACAGCACTAAAAATAGCGCTGCTATACTGCCTGAAAAACTCCTTCACTGTCTACTCAATCTCAATCTCCTGTCAGCAGCATCTTTGGAGCGGTGAGAGGAGCGGCATGTATACCGCTCCTTCCCATTTAAAACAATGGGAAACCACGGCAATACCACCCGCAATGTGCCTCTGCAGAGGCACATTGCGGGCGGTATTAACCCTTTATCGCCTACTAGCGGGGGTTAATACCGCACCGCTAGCAGCCGATTCCCGCGGCAATCCCGGCGGTATAGCGCCGCTATTTTTAGCGGCGCTATGCCGCCACCGCGGCTCCCGCCCCAATGTGAGAGGGGCCTAAGAAGACCAGGGACAACTTTTACTTAGTGGTGTGAAAAGAAGAAAATATTACTATAGTAACAGACCCTTCCCCACCCCTAAAAAAAAAATAACATTACCAGCACTTCAGAGAAATTGAAGGCCAATGCACAATATACTGTATAAAGCGCATTCAAAGTTTAATAAAAAAAAGCACTTGCTATGTAACATTTTCAAAGCTTCAGGTAGAGGTAAATTATTGTTATTAAGAAGTAGTTATTTTGATATTGGTGGTTCCAAAGAATCTATTTTTGCTTGAAAAGTCTCCTATAATTTTAAATAGCTCTATGACAATGATTATTAAATTACATTTCACATACAGACTTTGTAAAAAATACTTGTGGTGTCCAGGAATCCAGCAAAGAGGGGCACGCTGTAATTTCTACGCTTGGCAAGATTAAAGAACATTATGTGATTATTGTTGATTGCACGATCCAGGTTTCTAAATGTTATCTTTCAAATAACTGTGGGAAATGTGTTTGTTCTGTTTTGACATAGGTGAGTTATGATGGGCAATTTGCAGCACTAGGTGATTTTTCTTTTGCCAGATGTTAAATGTAAAGCTTGGTGTAAAAAGAAAATGAAAATGAAATAATATCTCCTGCAGCAATTACCTAAGCATTGCATACATATCTGCTGTAAATGAAACATTTTAAAGGAGGACAAATATGTAATTGTTAAAACTGAAAAAGTAGGCTGTAGCACACTGGTAGAGATACACCTTCGTAACAAAATCCTTTTTGCTATGTGAAGGAGATCATTTAAAGTGGAACTTCACTCTTTCAATTAACATGAGCTATTTAATCCTTAAAGGGGTTGTAAAGGTAAAAAAAAAAATCCCTAAATAGCTTCCTTTACCTTAGTGCAGTACTCCTTCACTTACCTCATCCTTTGATTTTGCTTTTAAATGTCCTTATTTCTTCTGAGAAATACTCACGTCCTGAGAATACTCACGTCCTGTAACTGCACACAGTAATGCGATGCGTTCTCCCTGGTGTGGAGAAAGCCTCTTGAGGGGGGAGGGAGCGAGCAGGAGTGTCAGGACGCCCACTAACACACAGCTCCTTTCTCTATCTGCAAAGTAGAGAGCATCCTGACTCTCCTGCTCGCCCCCTCCCCCCACACCAGGGAGAAAGCTTTGCATTACTGTGTTTAGTTTAGTTACAGACAGAAGAACAGGAAGTGAGGATTTCTCAGAAGAAATAAGGACATTTAAAAGCAAAATCGAAAGATGAGGTAAGTGAAGGAGGACTGCACTAAGGTAAAGGAAGCTATTTAGGGAAACTTTTTTTTACCTTTACAACCCCTTTAAAGCGGAGTTCCACCCAAAAATTGAACTTCTGCTTTAAGTGACCCCCTGACATGCCACTTTTTAGAGGCATCCAGCTCCCACATCCTCCCGGGGCTCCGCGCTGCCAGAAGGAAGTATAACTCTTCCCCCTCCCTCCCTGAAATCTTCTGGGACATGTCACACGTCCCAGAAGATTGTCCGGACAATCACAGCGTACAGACTGGCTCGCACAGTAGTGATGCCTGCGCCACAGTAGGGGGAGAGGAGCGGGGCTTTGTTCGCTAGCATCGCTGGTCTGTGGGACAGGTAAGTGTCTGACTATTAAAAGTCATTAGCTGCACTTTTTGTAGCTGCAGACTTTTAAATGGGTGGAACTCCGCTTTAAAGCGGGAGTTCACCCATTTCTTAATTTTTTTTTTTTCCCCCCTTAGATTCCTGCTCGTTTGGTCTAGGGGAATCGGCTATTTGTTTTAAAATATGAGCAGTACTTACCGTTTTCGAGATGCATCTTCTTCCGTCGCTTCCGGGTATGGGTCTTCGGGAGCGGGCGTTCCTTCTTGATTGACAGTCTTCCGAGAGGCTTCCGACGGTCGCATCCATCGCGTCACTTGTAGCCGAAAGAAGCCGAACGTCGGTGCGGCTCTATACTGCGCCTGCGCACCGACGTTCGGCTTCTTTCAGAAAATCGTGACGCGATGGATGCGACCGCCGGAAGCCTCTCGGAAGACTGTCAATCAAGAAGGAATGCCCATTCCCGCAGCCCATACCCGGAAGCGACGGAGAGGATGCATCTCGTAAACGGGTAAGTACTGCTCATATTTTAAAACAAATAGCCGATTCCCCTAGACAAAACGAGCATCCATCTAAGGGGAAAAGTGCTCTCTAAGGGTGAACCACCGCTTTAAGCTGCTAGCATTAGTAAATAAGTATAAAAGTATATCATATATACTTGTTTAAAGAAGAAGTACAGTCAAAGCTCAATTGGCTGTACTTCTTCTGTGGATGACAGAAGTGCAGTTCATTTTGCTCTCCTGTGATCTGTTTTCAGCAGACAGTGGCCTGAAGACCGCTGTCGGCTGATGTCACAGAGTTGATCCAAGCTCAGGAAAGATTTTGAAAATATGGTTGGCATCCATCCACGTGCCTGGACTGAGCCTCTCATCGAGCTGCTGAGAGCCTGGCTCGCTGCTCCTGCCCCCTCCACAGCCCAATGCTCCAGTGAGCGTGGGGGGGGGGCAGAGCAGTGAGCCATTGACTGGCAATCACCAGCTCCCTGTTCACGAAGCTCTGAGAACTGAGTGATCTGCAGTGTTTGATTTCTCAGTTCTCAGTGTTTAAGAAAAGCAGTGGATAGTTGCAGCATCAAGCCGATGCTGCATCCACCTATATAAGTATTATTCAAGAGAAAAATTCTTTCCCATACTTCTTCTCTTTTTTTTTTACATTTCTTCAATTACTACCTGGTTTCCAGGCCTAGACAAATGATGTCATACATCCCAGGAGTCTTCAGGAGGGTCTTTCTTAGCTAAGCCCACCCTCCTGCCTGCATTTCTGAGCTATGGGCAATTAGATTCCAGGAGGTAAATGCTACATGAATCATCTGCCCTTACTCAAGATGGCCAGAGCTAGAAATGCTATGGGGTTGTTTTTTCAAAGTGATTTGTCAGCAAAAAAAGCACGGAGATATGGATGGATGGGGAAGTTTGCTTTGAATATCAAAAATAAATTAAGTAACATTTTTGGTTTGTGGTGCTCAGATTCATTGTAGTTCTGCTTCAATTGCCCCCCCCCCCCCCATATTAGTTTCTAATTCAGTCAGACACTAAATTTGATCAGACATGTTACTATCTGATTGTACAATTTCTACATTCTATAAAGGACTACAAATGGCAAATATAATGTAAAAAAAGTGCAGTGAGTGATTTAAAGTGATTGTAAAGTCTTGTTTTTTTTTCTCTAAAAATAACAAACATGTTATACTTACCCACTCTGTTGCAGTGGTTTTGCACAGAGAAGTCCAGATCCTTCTCTTCTCGGATTCCTCTTCGGCTCTCCTGGCCTCCCCTCCTATCGAGTGCCCCCACAGCAAGCAGCTTGCTATGGGGCACCCTAGCCAAGTCACAGCTCCCTGTGTCCATTCACACGCAGCCCCGGTTCGGCCCCACCCCCTCTCTATTCTGAATAGCTAACTGACTTTGATTAACAGCAGCGGGAGCCAATGACACTGCTGCTGTGTCTCAGCCAATCAGCAGGCGAGTCCCGGATGGCCGAGGAACTCGAGGACATTGTTGGAGAGAGATGAGGCTCAGATAAGTATTAGGGGGTACTGGGATGGTTGCTACACACAGATTTTTTTTTTCTTTATCTTAAAGCGGAGCTCCACCCTAAAGTGGAACTTCCGCTCATCGGATTCCTCCCCCCCTCCGGTGCTACAATTGGTACCTTTCGGGGGAGGGGGAACAGGATCCTTTGTCACTTCCGGGAGTCCGGCCGCAACTGTGACGTCACCGCGGGGCTCCCTCCTCCTTCTCCCCTGGCTAATAGGAGAGAGGAGCGGGCCCCGCGCATGTGCAGTAGGGTTCCCGGCGTGAAGCCAAAGGGCTACACTGCCGGGTTCCCCTACCGGCAATGGCAACGGCAGCACCCAACAGCTGAAAGGAAACATTAGCTGCGGTGCCGACATCGAGGGACACCAGGACAGGTAAGTCTCCATTTATTAAAAACCAGCAGCTGCAGTATGTGTAGCTGCTGGCTTTTAATTTTTTTTTTTTTGCCCGGAACACCCCTTTAATGCATAGAATGCATTAAGATAAATAAACCTTCTGACTTTACAATCACTTTAAAGTGGATGTACACCCAAAAAATTGTTTTTTTGTTTTTGATGTCACAATGTAGAGTATAAGATTCCCTATCATCTGTGCCCAGTCTTGCCACACAGAGTTAATCCAGCGCTGAGCAATCCTCTTTTAATGTTCAGTGAAAATTAACAGAATTCCAGATAAAAACTTGCCAAATTATAAAGTCCGTTTCTCTGTTCTTGCTTTGTGTTACAGGTTATTTACATATCTAGAGCTTGGACATGTTTATCATATGTTATGTTATGTTTATCATAATATGAGGTGATCCAAAGTTCATTGTATATTACCAGGATATGTAAATAACCTGTAACACAAAGCAAGAACAGAGAAACAGACTTTATAATTTGGCAAGTTTTTATCTGGAATTCTGTTAATTTTCACTGAACATTAAAAGAGGATTGCTCAGCGCTGGATTAACTCTGTGTGGCAAGACTGGGCACAGATGATAGGGAATCTTATACTCTACATTGTGACATCAAAAACCCCAAACTTTTTTTGGGTTTACATCCACTTTAATGCTATCTATGACCTCACAATGCACAGAAGTGAATAGTCTGTGCACTGCCAGTGCTCTGTGCTGTGAAAATGAATACAGGTGCATTTTTCATGCCTTGAGGCATTCATTCTTTTTTGAATAAACACAACACTTTTTCCACACATGTGAATGAACCAAAGACATTTCCCTGTTCCCTCACCAATATTATGTAAGGGAGGTACCAAGTGTAGCAATATGTTCTAAAAATAATAATCACTTTAATAAATAAATTTGTCCACTTAGTATTATAAAACTTTTTAAAACAAATCTGAGCAATACTGTTTGTTATCTTGAATGGGCGTGTGTAGATTCAGTTAAAATGAAATTGCAAAATACAAAGCCTTGTACATATCTTCTGTGCAGTACAGTTTGTTCCTTTAGTTCTCATTGCACACCTAGGGCTGAGCAATCCAAATAACTGACTTTGCTTAATGGTGGCCTGGCGACACCAGAGTGTTCTGTCTCATAGATTGACGAGCCCTCTGCTGCCGATTTACAGTTACATGGCAGCCACACTGGAGCCGGAGCACATCTGGAGTAGAGTAAACTCGGGGATGTAGGGGCCAGTCTTGGCTGTAGTCTTAAATGAGAGCAGCTGATGAAAGCCAACACTACCTCACAGAGTCCTTTTCAATCCTTTGGCCCATTTGCTAATGTAAACATATAGATGGTAAAAACACACTGTGACCTTTTGCTACAATGTTGACACTATACCTATCACTCCAGAGGCAGAGTCAAAAGAACATTAGTAATTCATTTTATCTGATCACATCTCGTGTTCCATGTTAACTGTCATTTCCATTCACTTGTAGCATCCATTATTCCTGGATTGCACATTGCTGGCCAATGTCTTGCAGCAAAGTGTAAAATTATTAGACAGTAAAAACATCACTTTTATACCACAAGAAAAATTATCTTTACTTTTATCAAGCACATTATGACTTATAATCCTCCTTTACAAATGCCATTAATTCTCTTCTACGCCATTAAAGGTTTAGTCATAAGTACCATCATGCAATACAGTATCATGAATTTAATTTTAATGTTATTTATATTAGAAGATTTATTTGTGTGGACTAATAGAAAACCAGCAGGATTTTCTTACTACTAATAAAATAGTCTGTGATATACTTAATGCGTAGCAAATTCTAAAAATGTCATTTAGTATTATAATGGAAACAAAATATAGTCACAGTGGAATAGTGTAAAAACGATACTTTACTATAATAAATAGTATGGGCCAGATCCAGAGAGAGAGTACGCCGGCGTATCTACTGATACGCCGGCGTACTTTCAAATTTCCTGCGTCGTATCTTTAGTTTGAATCCTCAAACCAAGATACGACGGCATCTGGGTTCGATCCGACAGGCGTATGGCTTCGTACGCCTTCGGATCGTAGATGCAATACTTCGGCATCTGCTGGGTGGAGTTTGTGTCGTTTTCCGCGACGGGTATGCAAATGAGCTTTTTTCAGACGATCCACGAACGTACGCGCGGCCGTCGCATTCTCTTACGTCATCTCTAGTCGGCTTTTTCCGATGTATAGTTAAAGCTGGTATTTTGCGGCGTATAGATAGACTTGCCATGTTAAGTATGGCCGTCGTTCCCGCGTCGAAATTTAAAAAAAAAAATAAGTCGTCCGTGAATAGGGATGGACGTAACTCACGTCTAAGTTCAAAAAATCACGTCGTTGCGAACGTCATTTTGCGCAAAGCACGGCGGGAAATTTAGAAACGGAGCATGCGCAGTTCAATTGGCGCGGGGATGCGCTTCATTTAAATGAATCACGCCCCCTAATCGCCGATTTGAATTCCGCCGCCAGAAATACACTACGCCGCCGTAACTTTCAGTGCGCAATCTTTCAGGATTCGAACCAAAGCCGGAAAAGTTACGGCGGCGTAGCGTATCTCTGATACGCTGCGCCTATCCATTTCTATGTGGATCTGGCCCAAATAAGTACCAAAAAAAAATCTACCCCTGTCAGTTTTTTTTGCCATCTGTGTCCCATTGATGAGATTTCCTCTCACTTCCTGTCCTATACACACCAAAGTAAGGCCAGACATACACGGTTTGAATCTCGGACGGTTTGGCTACTATAGCCGCTAGCAGGAGGGAATCAAGCGAATTGCAGGAAATAAATTCACTCTGCGTATTGCCAGCCCAAGTGAAAAGAATAGGAACTCTATCCAAAATGAGAAAAATCCCCTTTAACCTGCCTGGCGGTATTTCCGAGTCTGACTCGGGGTTAGATTTCTGTGCTGCGAGCGGTAACCCCGTGTCAGACTCCGGCTCGCCTCGCTGGATCCACAGGCAGTGTTTACTTAACTTGTCCCTGGATCCAGCGATGCCACCGCGCTGTGTGAGCGAGCGGGACCTCGCTCGATTCAAACAGCGTCCTCCTGTGCCGCCGATCTCCGTTCCCTGCGACGTTACGACGCACGGGAGCGGAGAACGGCGCCAAATTCAAAAACGTAAACAAACACATTACATACAGTATACTGTAATCTTATAGATTACAGTACTGTATGTAAAAAATACACACCCCCCTTGTCCCTAGTGGTCTGCCCAGTGCCCTACATGTTCTTTTATATAATAAAAACTGTTCTTTCTGCCTGCAAACTGTAGATTGTCCATAGCAACCAAAAGTGTCCCTTTATGTCAAAAATAGTTTTAGAGCAGCTAAAAAACAGCGATAATAAATTATAATCACTTGCAGAATTGTGCGATAGCGATTTGTGGGGAAATTCGTCATAAAAAAAAATAAAAAATGACAGCAACAATTCTGCAACTGAGCAAATTTCAGTGATTTTGAGTTGATTACATTATTGAATAATTTTTATTATAATTATATTATTATTTGTTATAATTATTTATAATTATTTATTATATTATAATTTATAATTTTGTTTTTAAAAAAATGTCATACCCGGGATGCCTATTAGAATCTTGTTTGGTCAGATTTAAGTGAGTTATTCCTAAAAAATTACAGGCCTACAGTATAAAACGCCAAATTTCCTTGCAAATAATGGTACCGCTTTCAGCATGTTTTTTCTGAAAGAATCATACCGCCAGGGAGGTTAAGGCCTCGTACACACGATAGGTTAACCAGAGGACAACGGTCTGATGGACCGTTTTCATCGGTCCAAACTAATCGTGTGAAGGCCCCATAGGTTATTTAACCATACGTTAAAAAAAAGCCAACTTGCTTTAAAATGAACCTATGTATTCCTAACCGATGTGAAAAAACGATTGTTAGTAGGCACGACCATCGGTTAAAAATCCACGCATGCTCAGAATCAAGTCGACGCATGCTTGGAAGTATTGAACTTCGTTTTTTTCAGCACGTCGTTGTGTTTTACGTCACCGCGTTCTGACACGATCGTTTTTTTAACTGATGGTGTGTAGGCACGACGGACCATCAGTCAGCTTCATCGGTTAACCTATGACAACGGTCCTTCAGACCGTTGTCCTCTGGTTAACCTATCGTGTGTACGAGGCCTAAGACAGATCATAGATGGATTCTTTTTTTGATCAGCCGAAGGGCTGATAAAAAAAACAGAAAAAAACAAAACAAATTCCCCCATCCACAATCAAGGTGGATTCACGAATCATCCCCGCTGTGCTGTTGTACTCTGACAGCAGGGACTCCCCCACTGTCAAAAAAACTGATGAGCTCTGTAGCATAGAATAAAAATTTTCAAGCATTCCTGTTCAAGGGAAGCTGATCATTAGATCGATTTCTCTTGAGCAGGAACAGGCATAGATGCATTATGCTGAAAAGGGTCGGTGCCAGCACACACCCTTGCTTGACGCCATTTGTGATGGGAAAGGTCTCTGAAGCTTCTCCATCTTCTGAAACACGAGCCGTCTTGCCGCTGTGGAACTGACGTACCATCAGGATGAATGTGTCAGGGCACCCAAACTTCGACATGATGCGCCACAAACCTTTGCGACTGACAGTGTCAAAAGCCTTGGTAAGATCTGCAAAGATGGTATACAGTTCAAGATTCTGCTCTTGACACTTTTCCTGGATTTGTCAGGCTGTGAAGATCGTGTCCACCGTGCCGCACTCTTTGCGGAAAACGCACTCGGGTAGTAGACCTTGTTCCAGGTGGTCAATCAGACGATTCAGCAACACTCATGCAAGGATCCTGTCTGTGGTGGAAAGCAGTGATATTCCTCTATGATTATCGCAGACTTGTCGATTTCCTTTTCTCTTGTAGAGGTGTACAATGGACGCATCTTTTACTTCCTGAGGAATAGATCCTTTATTCCAGAAAGACTGGAACAGCTGAGTAAGATTGTCAACAATCACTGCACCACCAGCCTTATAGATTTCCCTGGAATCGTGTCAGTTTCTGTGGCCTTGCCTCTGGACAGCTGGCTGATGGCCTGTAAGGTTCCAGCCTCTGATGGTGGGATATTCATGCTGTAGTTGATGACTACGCACTCACAATAGGGAATCCGGATGAAGTAGGACAAGTTTTATGAAGATCTCAATGCCCTACTCTCATCCATGAAGGGCACTGATAGGCTAATTCTACTTGGCAATTTAAATGCAAGAGTGGGGTCAGATTCTACTTCCATTGGTATGCCTTCCTAGTAGTTAAATTGCATTTAATCTTCCATCTATTTTTAAGTACATATACTTTATATACATTTATATTGGGGAGCATTTAAACAGTTGTTCAAAAGCGATGACCGGACACAGCCTTTGAACAATCACATTTTTCCTCTGTTTGGATAACCAAGTAGGTAAATGTATTGGAGCGAAAAGTGGCAGAAAACCTTATATGCAGAAAAATATTAGGGGTAAGTCTAAAGCCGCGTACACGAGACCTTTTTTCATGTCATGGGAAAAACAACGTTTTTCTTAACGTGATTCTTGTCAAGCCTACCTTGCATACACACGATCGTGAAAAAAAAAATGCTGGAGCAAAGCGCAGTGACGTACAACACGTACGACGGCACTATAAAGGGGAAGTTCCATTCGGATGGCGCCACCCTTGGGGCTGCTTTTTCTGATTTTGTGTTAGTAAAAATTTGGTGCGAGACGATTCGTGCTTTTCAGTCTGTTACATCGTGACGGATGTGCTATCTCCATTACAAATGCTAGTTTTACCAGAACGAGTGCTCCCGTCTCATAACTTGCTTCTGAGCATGCAGATTTTTTTCCCATTGTTAAAGTCTACACACGACCGTTTTTCACGACTTGAAAAACAACGAGAAAAATTAGAGCATGTTCTAAAATTTTAATGGCCATTTTTCACGTCGAGAAAACTGCTCTGGAGCCCACACAATCGTTTTTAATGACCAATTAAAAAAATTGCATTTTTCACGCCATGAAAAACAGTCGTGTGTACGCGGCATAAGGCTGGGTTCACACTAGTCTGGTGCGAATTGCAGCTCTGTTTTCTTTGCAAAGAGAATATATCTTCATTCAGTGGTTCCTCTACGTTGTAGCTGCAGATCTGCTGACCAGGGAGAGCTGTAGGAGGGTAGGGAGAGAATTCCTGTTTAGAACGGAACACATCTGCAAACCAGATGGGTTCCCATTGCAGATTATGTTCCTGCAATTCGCACCGCACTGCCTAGAAAACGTACATGGTTTTTGTGTAATGCGAGTTGCGGATGCAATGCACATATGTGAACCATATCCATTGAAAAGTACATGTTTGCAAATGTTCTGCGAATTGGATGTGGTGTAAGCCGCATCCAATTGACAACAGTGTGAACCCAGCCTTAAACAAGCCTTATCTGCATATGCATGAATTATGATACTTTCTTACTCAATGTACTGTATGTGAATTATTGTAAGGCTCCATGCACACTGAAGCTGATAAACTGCAGTTTATTGGCGTTTTGGCTTTTTTTTTTTAAAGCCCATAAACTGAACTCTATGTTAGCCTATGTGCCCATGCACACCTGGGCGTTTTTTAGTGTTAATGAGCTTTGGAGTTTATTGGCTTTTTTTTCTGAACGCCCATAAAATTTGCGTTCAAAGTGCCGTTTTTTGGCGGGAAAAAACGCAAAATGCTGAAAAACGCTCAAAAACGCGTAAAAACGCTCAAAAATGCCGGTGCCAGCGTTTTTTAGCGTTTTTTAATCCATTGAAAAAAAAAAAAGCTCCACTGAAAAACGCTGATTAAAGCTATTGCAAAAACGCTAAAAAACGTTGAAAGGCTCCCTGCAAAGCTACTGGCGTTTTTTTTATAGCTTTTATCAGCTTCAGTGTGCATGGAGCCTAATAGTAAAACTTTTTAATACAATTCAGTTTAAGGTTGTCTATAGATTTAGAGCTTTTTGAGCATTCACAGTGCATGGAATGGCCATTGGGTGGCCTATGAAGTCACACAGCACAGCTTGTTCGGCAGAATATTGTTCAGTATAATGGTTGCAGTTAAATTAACAACATGCTGTTAAAAGAGGACAATTGGGCATTGTACACAACATGTTTTATCTGTAATTGATTGCACTTACCTGCAGTTTGCTGCCAGTAAATTTCCTGGCCATATATATAAACATTGTAAAATTATTGGCAAACAAGTTACAGTACTTTTGCAATTAGTGCAAACTCTGGTGCTCATTGGGACATGTAGTTGTTTAGTTTCAAATTTTACTCAAACGGGTCTTTGTTCTCCCTACGGGCTGAAATCAACAGCATAACAGCACAAATTTATGAGAAGTGATATCTGACTGCTTTGCAAATAACATTCCCACATACACGATTCTTGTTGCCCATTTTAACTAGCCTTGGATTTAACTGTGTGTTTGCCACTGGAATTAAATAAAGTTTTAGTACCGAGAACAACATTTTATTGGGTTTAGAAGTAACAAATGATTTTCAGTTTTGCATGATTTAAATCGTATATCACTTTTATCTCCAGTAATGTGAGATCACCAGGATTTTCAATACGACTAATTGCCAGAGCACCTTTTCCCATGTTTTCTGTGTCCCCCACATGGCTTCTTGCAAACTGCAAACGGGACTTCTTATGTTTTAATTTCAACAATTGGCTTCCTTCTTGCCACTCTTCCATAAAGGCCAGATTTGTGGAGTGCACCACTAATAGTTGTCCTGTGGACAGATTCTCCCTACTGAGCTGTGGATCTCTGCAGCTCCTCCAGAGTTCCCATGGACCTCTTGGTTACTTCTCTGATTAATGCTCTCCTTGCCCAGCCTGTCAGTTTAGGTGGATGGCCATGAGATGTTCAAAGTTTGGGATATTTTTTTATAACCTAACCCTGCTTTAACCACTTCCCACACACTATATAGCTGAATGACGTGCGCAAAGTGGTTACGTTATTCTGACTGCAAGTTGGTGTGGTGTGTCAGTCTAAAACATTGAATCACCGATCTCGGTAAAGAGCCTCGGACGTAGGCTCTTTACCATGTGATCAGCTGTGTCTAATCACAACTCATCACAGAGTAAACAGGAAGAGACGTGTATCGTCTTTTCCTCTACTTGCACTGACAGATGCGAGTAGAGGAGAGCCGATCCTGACAGGGGGGTCTGCGCTGATTGATTATCAGTGCAGCCCCCCGAGGATGCCCACCAGTGATGCCCACCCAGGACCACCAGGTATGCCCACCCAGGACCACCAGGTATGCCCACCCATGACCACAAGGGTTGCCAATCAGTGCCCATTAGAGGTGCCAATCAGTGCCCATGAGAGGAGCCAATCAGTGCCCATCAGTGATGCCTGCCAGTGCCTCCTCAACAGTACTGTCTATCAGAGGCATTTATCCGTACCCATCAGTGCCAACTAAAAAAGTGCCCATCAGTACCACCTATCAATGCCCATGAGTACTGCATATCAGTGCCTATCAGTGCCCATCAGTGCTGCCTATAAGTGCCCATCAGTGCCAAATATAAGTGCCCATCAGTAACACCTATGAGTGCCCATCAGTGCTGCCTATCAATGCCCATGAGTGCTGCATATCAGTTCCACTTATCAGTACCACCTATCAGTGCACATCAGTGCTGCGTATTAGTGCCTCATCATCGGTGCCCATCAGTGCCACCTCATTAGCGGCAGCTCATCAGTGTCCATCAGTGCCACCTTATCACTGCCCGTCAGTGCAGCCTCATCAGTGCCTATCAGTGAAGGAGAAAGCATACTTATTTACAAAACAGAAACAAAGAAAAACTTTAAAAAAAAAATCAAAATTTTGGGTCTTTTTTTATTTATTAGTAAAAAATAAAAGCCCCAGAGGTGATCAAATAAGACCAAAAAAAGCTCTATTTGTGGGAACAAAATGATACACATTTAGTTTGGGTACAGTGTAGCATGACCGCGCAATTATCATTTAAACTGCGACAGAGCTGAAAGCTGAATATTGGCCAGGATAGGAAGGGGGGGGGGGGGAGACCCTTGTATTGAAGTGGTTAAAATTCTCCACAACTTTATCCCTGACCTGTCTGGTGTGTTTCTTGGCCTTCATGATGTTGTTTGTTTACTAAGGTTTTCTAACAAACCTCTGAGGGCTTCACAGAACAGCTGTATTTATATTGAGTAGAGGGGGCTGAATACAAATACATGCCACACTTTTCAGATATCAATTTGTTAAACATTTTGAAAACGATTTATCATTTTCCTCCCACTTCACAATTATGTGCCACTTTGTGAAGGCCAGGAAACACACCAGACAGGTCAGGGATAAAGTTGTGGAGAAGTTTATCCTGTCAGTACTGAGTTAAAATTAAACTAAAGCCACCCCGTAAAACAAGATGCTGTACCCTTTCCTTTCCAGCAGCTTGTGTGTTAAAACCACACTACATTGTTCACCCCTGTGCACTATTTCCAGGTTTGCTACATACCTGCTTCTCGCTGTGGTTCCTCCTGCAAGCTTCTACATCACTCTCAAATTAAACTAAAAATGTACCAAAAATGTGAAATATTGCATAGCTCATGAAAATGTGTAGCTCACATAGTCTTGTTTGGCCCATATACAAGCTAATGCCACTTCCTAATACTATTTACCATATATTCTATAACAGGGCTTTTTTTCAGGGAGAACTTGGGGGAACTCAGTTCTACCACCTCTGGCTCAGACCCTTTGGTTCCTGCTCACCGCAATCACTCGGTCTGGTTTCTGTGTTTACAGCTCTGCACTCTGTGTGTAACCCCCCTGAACTCTGCACTCTGTATGTAATGCCATCCTGGTATTTAATGCCCCTTTAACCACTTAACCCCCGGATCATTTTGCTGGTCAAAGACCGGCCACTTTTTGTGATTTGGCACTGCGTCGCTTTAACTGACAATTGCGTGGTCGTGCAACAACAAAATTGACGTCCTTTTTTTCCCCCACAAATAGAGCTTTCTTTTGGTGGTATTTGATCACCTCTGCGGTTTTAATTTTTTGCGCTATAAAAAACAATAGAGCGACAATTTTGAAAAAAATTCAATATTTTTTACTTTTTCCTATAATAAATATCCTCGAAAAATATATAAAAAAATATTTTTTTCCTCAGTTTAGGCCGATACGTATTCTTCTACATATTTTTGGTAAAAAAAATGCAATAAGCCTTCATTGATTGGTTTGCGCAAAATTTATAGCGTCTACAAAATAGGGTATAGTTTTATGGCATTTTTATTAATAATTAATTTTTTCTAGTAATGGCGGCGATCAGCGATTTTTATCGTGACTGCGACATTATGGCGGACACATCGGACACTTTTGACACATTTTTGGGACCATTGTCATTTTTACAGCGAAAAGTGCTAAAAAAGGGAATGATTACTGTGAAAAGGACACTGGCAGTGAAGGGGTTAACCACTAGGTGGCGCTATAGGGGTTAAGTGTGCCCTAGTGAGTGCTTCTTACTGTAGGGGGGATGGGCTGTGTGTGACAAGACAGTGATCACCGCTTTCGATTACAGGAAGCTGTGATCACTGTCATTGTCACTAGGCAGAGCGGGGAGATGCTAGTTTACATCAGCATCTCCCCATTCTTCCTCACTGTGACACGAGTCCGCGGGACCCACGGTCAGGCTCACAGAGTGTGGCGCCGGTGGCGCACGCGTCCACAATGCCGCTTCCTTAAAAGGGACGTAAGGTACGTTCTTTTGCCCAGGAGTTCCATTCTGTTGACGTATAAGTGCGTGCAGCAGTCGGCAAGTGGTTAAGACCCTCCTACTGTTCGTGAAATTTGACCGACCACACCCACTATTTCATGTGATTTGGAGGGTGTGGGTGGGGGGAGTGGCTTTGGGGCATCGTGGTTGAGTTCCAGTACCTATTGTTTGGGAAAAAAATCCCTGTTCTATAATATCATATCATATGTCATATCAAACCATTTCAAAAGGTATAGTACAACAAGCTGACTAAACTTAAAGGGGTTGTAAAGGTAAAAAAAAAATCCTAAATAGCTTCCTTTACCTTAGTGCAGTCCTCCTTCACTTACCTCATCCTTTAATTTTGCTTTTAAATGTCCTTATTTCTTCTGAGAAATCCTCACTTCCTGTTCTTCTGTCTGTAACTCCACACAGTAATGCGAGGCTTTCTCCCTGGTTTGGAGTGTCGTGCTCGCCCCCTCTCTTGGACTACAGGAGAATCAGGATGCCCACTAAGGCCGTGTACACACCAGCAAACATGTACCATGAAACCGGTCCGCCGGACCGTTTTCACCGTACATGTCTGCCCGGGGCTTTCTGTACGATGGCTGTACTAACCATCGTACAGAAAGCCGCGCGTAAACAATACGCGGGCGTGTCCGCGGTGTCGCCGCGTCAATGACGCGGTGTCGCCACGACAATGACGCGGCGACGTGGGCGGGCCTGCCAGTTAAATGCTTCCTCGCATGCGTCAAAGTCATTCGACGCATGCGAGGGATCGCGGGCGCTCGGACATGTACGGTAGGTCTGTACAGACGACCGAATATGTCCGAGCGGGCAGGATTCCAGCGGACTGTTTTAAAACAAGTCCAGGAATATTTGTCCGCTGGGAAAAGGCCCGGCGGGCAAATGTTTGCTGGAATCCTGCACGCTCGGGCCTACACACGACCGAACATGTCTGCTGAAACTGGCCCGCAGACTAGTTTCTGCAGACATGTTTGGTCGTCTGTACGGGGCCTTACACACAGCTCCTTTCTCTATCTGCAACGTAGAGAGCGTCCTGACTCTCCTGCTCGCCCCCTCAAGGGAGGGGGCAAGCACGACACTCCACACCAGGGAGAAAGCCTTGCATTACGGTGTGGAGTTACAGACAGAAGAACAGGAAGTGAGGATTTCACAGAAGAAATAAGGACATTTAAAAGCAAAATGGAAGGATGAGGTAAGTGAAGGAGGACTGCACTAAGGTAAAGGAAGCTATTTATGATTTTTTTTTTTACCTTTACAACTCCTTTAATCTATTGACTTTAAAGGAGTAAATAAAAAAAAAATTATGTTGAAATGACTGTTTACAAGGTATAGAGACATAATAGTTAACTGATTCATTTTAAAAACGACTAAAAATAGATAAAAATCAATTATATAATGTACCTGTAGTTTCTAGTTTCGTTTTTGCATGTTGTTTCCTGCCTCTGCTGTACAGAACCACAGAGCCAATCAGGGATGGACTGGCCATAGGGACTACAGGGAGTTTCCCGGTGGGCCGATCGCTCAGTGGGCCGTTTTTTAAAACAGAGATGCTGCTTGGAGGACTTTTTTTAACGCCCTGGCAGCGCCCCAGTGTGAAAGCACTTAGGCTTTCACACTGGGACTGCAGTGGAAGCATTTTTCAATCGCTTTACAGGCGCTATTTTTAGCCCAAAAGGGCCTAAAAAACGCCTCAGTGTAAAAAGGGGTCCTACACTCACCCCCTCTCTTTTACACTCACTCTCTTTTTCTTACACTCACCCCCCTCTCTCACCCACCCCCTCTCACCCCCTTTCCCTCAACCCTCCCTCTCTCTCTCACCCTCTCATGATATACAATAATGGATGTAGGGGCCTTTTGGTGAGCGTGATTTTTCGGGGGGTGGGGGCAGCATTTTATTGAATTGAAGTGGGCCGGTGTCTGGATGAAGTCCAGGGCCAATTTTTTGTCCCAGTCCAGCCCTGGAGCCAATACAGGGCAGTGATGGTTTGGAAAACGAAACTGATTGGTGCTGAGGGGTTTTAGACACACAGTAATCACACCTCCTTGATTAGTGACCACAGAGAGAAAGCTCCCAGCACTGTGGTTATCAGGAAACAGACAACCAGGAAGTGTGGAGATCAGAGAAGAATTACAGCAAATTGAGAGCAAAATCGAACAATGAGGACATGAAAACAGCACTGCATTAAGGTAAAGCAAGCTATTAAGATAAAAAAAAAAAATCCTTTACAAACCCTTTAATGTGTTCATTATACTGCAACTCTACATATCATAGTCATATGAAATAACTGTCTAGTTGTTAAATGAAAATCTAACATATATCTTGTAAAAAAAAAACATACTGGGTGGTTTCTTTAGCCCACAGAGGCATCTGTTTTTAATATGTTTCGCAAATCAGCGTTACCTTCCTCAGAGGACAGAAAAAGTTAAGCGGTCAATTCTGTAAAAACATATATATCAATATACACCCAAAATAAGACACGCATTCAAACAATATGTCATAAAGAGAAAAAGGAATTCATTCACATGTACTGTAGCTAAATATTGTTAATCTAAAAGGGGTAACCCAGCAAGCAAGCCTTTATTACTCTAAATCCAGAATGAATTATTTTGCACCAGCTGTGCAATATGTACCATTTACCCAGGGGTCCATCTGGAAGAGCATGCCCATTTGTTTTGTTCCCAAAAATTTACAAAAGTAAAAGGAGAAAGACTGACCATCTGTATTCACCTCTCAGTGTTGATGGTTAATCAGTTCACTATAAATTGTGATGTCATGACTAGCACATGTAATTTATATATTAATTTAACTGTATTAGAAAAAAGGGTTATGGGGCCAGATTCACAAAAGAGATACGACGGCGTATCTCCTGATACGCCGTCGTATCTCTGAGATACGATTGTCGTATCTATGCGCCTGATTCATAGAATCAGGTTACGCATAGATAGCCCTAAGATCCGACAGGTGTAACTGTGTTACACCGTCGGATCTTAGGCTGCAATTCTAGGCCGGCCGCTAGGTGGCGATTCCATTGTGGCCGGCGTAGAATATGCAAATGACTAGTTACGCCGATTAACGAATTTCCGCTTTGCCCGTCGCTCTAAATTTACGTTGTTTCCGTAGAGATACGTGGCGTAAAACTAAGGGTGCCCTCTAGGTGGGCTAGCCAATGTTAAGTATGGCCGTCATTCCCGCGTCGAAATTTAAAATTTCACGTTGTTTGTGTAAGTCATCCGTGAATGGCGCTGGACACCATTTACGTTAACATCGAAACCAATGACGTGCATTTAGCGCAATGCACGTCGGGAAATGTTAGGGACGGAGCATGCGCAGTACGTTCGGCGCGGGAACGCGCCTAATTTAAATGGTGCCCGCCCCATTTGAATTAGGCGGGCTTGCGCCGAGCGGATTTACGCTACGCCGCCGCAAGTTTACAGGTAAGTGCTTTGTGAATCAGGCACTTACGCTGTAAACCTGCGGCGGTGTAACGTAAATGGGATACGTTACGCCGCCGCAGCGTAACAGATTTCTACGTGAATCTGCCCCATGGTTTTTATTCCTTGCATTGAAATGTTTTGTCTGTATGAAATGCTGAAAAATAAAAAGGGGTGGAATTAGCCTCTATTTGGGCCCAACAAAAACAATTTACCTCGGCCCTTTACAGTGAAAGTGACATCAGATTATTTATAGCATATTAGTTTAAAGCGGATCTTCCCCCATTATCCCCTAAATTTCACACCAGAATGCATCTCTGCATGCTGATGTGAAAGCACCTAATCCTTTCTTGTAGTTTTTTACCTGTCTTTTTTTCTCTTCCACTTTCTGGTTTCTCTGAAGGCCTTGGCCTCACAGATACCCCCTGGGAAGACAACGTCGCCATTGCCTTCAGGGCAATCCCGTACCTAAACTACGGATCTCGTGAGATCTGGAAGTATTATCATACTGCATATGTGCATGATGCAATGCATGAAGTCATCATGGCGGTACAAAATGACAGTCATTAGCTGGGGGAAAAAAATGCTTTTTCTGAGATGCTCAACAGATTTTGTTCCCCCCAATAGGTGCCTGTAGTTTCTTACAGTACTTGTGCAAGATGAAGCAGGATGTCATGCGCTTCATCTCACACATTGGAAGTATCACGGACATTTGTAACAGGGATCCATGCTGCACATAAAATATGTCATAGGGTATAGGTAAATATGATTGTTTATTTCCCCTTATTAGGGTAAAGAATAGGGACCTGGGGGGAGGTCCCCTTTAAATGTACCTAAAGGTCCAGTATTTTTGCCACATCTTAGTTTAAAGCAGAACTATATTCACCTGTTCTCCAGCACTGTGATCCTCCGGAGCTCCCCATTGGCTGCTGACAGCTTCAGCTTCCAGGTGTCTGTCCCTATACGGTTTAATTGGCCAGGCTGAGGTGATGTAACCGCATGTGCGAGAGTTCAGTCCCTTGGCATTGCCAAAATTCTACACTGACCTGTGTATGAGCAGCTTAGTGTACAGCGCGGATAGGCAGCTTTATTACATGGTATATCAATTTTCTGCATCAGTTCGTTCTGCCCTCCTATAACCTGTTTGCAACTGACAGCGGGCTAAAGCTAAAGCCCGCTGTCGGCTAACATCATCAAGCTGTTCCAGGTTATGAAAAGATGCCTGGACTGGCAGCTGGCTCAAGCTCTCGCTGAGAGCCTGAGCCAGCGGCTCCTGTCCCCTCCTGTTCCGTCCACAGCTTAGTGCTCCAGTGAGCACTTGAGGGGCAGAGTAGAGAGCTGGTAAATGACAGTCACAGGCTCTCTGCTTAACGAAGGCTGAGAGCCGAGCGATCAGCAGTCTTTGATCGCTTGGTTCTCGGTCTTAGGCCGCGTACACACGGTCGGTCCAAACCGATGAAAATGGACCGAAGTTCAGTTTCATCGGTCCAAACCGACCGTGTGTACCCATCGGTCTTTTGTCCTTCGGACCAAAATGTTAAAACTTGCTTTAAAATCGAACCGATGGACCGCTGACCGATCGTCCAAACCGATGGTTAGTACACAAAAGCATCGGTTCAAAACCCGCGCATGCTCAGAATGAAGTGGACGCATGCTTGGAAGCATTGAACTTCGTTTTTTTTCAGCACGTCGTTGTGTTTTACGTCACCGCGTTCTGACCCGATCGGATTTTGAACTGATGGTGTGTACACACATCAGACCATCAGGCCACTTCAGCGGTAAACCGATGAAAACGGTCCGTCGGACCCTTCTCATCGGATGGACCGGTCGTGTATACGCGGCCTCAGAGTCGACAGGGGACAGATGCAGTATCAGATCGACAATGCATCCATCTAGCTATAAATGTTTTTTTTAAGAAGCCAATACTTCGATTTTAAAGTTTTATTTTAATGAAAGAGGTTTATTTTAAACCCACAAAGCATGCCAAGGAATATGAAACGCTAAGATAACTCTAAAGGTACCCAATGATTAAAAATTATATATGGAATGTATTTAGTATTTTGATGTTTATTTTGAGATGTTATTCACATTTTTGTAATACATTGATAGGGTTTGTTTTACAATGGTTACATTCTGCTAGAAGAGACTACCATTTATAATGGGAAGATGTGATCGACGTACTGCACTTGTGCATCTGATGCCATGCAAGTTATACCAGTGACTATGTTGTGAGGAAGTCTGTGTTGTGAGGGATAATTCAAAACTTATATTATACCCCTGTATATGCTGAGTTGTGAGATTTGGGATCGAGGCTTATTATATAAAGGGGGTGTTAATATATTGATTTATTTTCTAATTATGCCCTTTGATGGGTGTTGTAGACCCCTTCCAAGCTCTCTTTGGAAACAGTATAATGATTTGTGGATTCTATGTTTCATCTTTTACTAACATATTAGAGCACTGGTGTCATGGGATATTAAGATTCTTATTAGGTAAGCTAGCTAATGAAACTGCGAGGGACTTCCCAGTAATTGGAAGTAATATTACCAATCTTTCTATCATAAATTGGTATTTAAGATTTTTGTATCTAACTAGTATAAGCTTCCCTTGAGATCCCTTGCAGTCCTCCAAAGCATATGGGATGTTCATGCACATACTATATGTTAATAATGATTTTGATGAATTGGGTTGATAATCAAATTTGATGTATAATGTAAGCTATATTGATCAATATGTTTCAGCATATTGTGAGTATCTATATATGTGTTATAACAAGATGTATTTTTATAATTATAGTTACTTGCCTACTGCGGCCTCCTAAAGAAGTAGACCAGACAAATGCAATTATCGTACCTCCAGCTGTTGCAGAACTACAAGTCCTATGAGGCATAGCAAGACTGACAGCCACAAGCATGACACCCAGAGGCAGAGGCATGATGGGACTTGTAGTTTTGTAACAGCTGGAGGTCTGCTAATTGCATATCCCTGAAGTAGACAGTTGATCTAAGAAACACATAGAACTACATTTTTATATCGTCCTATCTTATAATCCTACTTGGTAGGTGTAACGGTCACCACCGTTTACGACCTTCCATCACATCCAAGACAGCTTATCGACACTCCAACCAACAGGACCCGATCCATATCAATTTCCCCAGAATCAAGACGAGACACAGCTCTGTACTTGTTCTAAATGTAATGACAACTTTAATGGTACACTTAGCTTGCTTATTTGCAGTACACAGGTTACAGAAATCACAGGAACAATCAAACTGTCCCCACCCACACATCACACCTTGGGGGGCTTCAATCACATTCTTTGAGCTAATTACTAAACATTCTAGACATGTCGGTGCCGGGCTATAATTATCATGACCTAATCACTGCACATTCCTTCATTAACAGAACTTAAACAAAACACCATCACACAATGATCTCTTCCCAATCCACATCCCTAGACAGACGCTCTGTCTCCGACAAGTACATTCCACACATAAACAGTATTTAGCATACATAATTAGAGGTCTGGGAGCAGACCTGGATTAACACCTTTACACAAGGGACAATGAAATGTCTTCCAGGCCCTGACTCAATTAGCATGTCACTAGTCAGGGCTAATCATAGAATGAGTCACTATTGACTGGTTGGGTCACAATTAACCAACATCTTGCAGTATCTCAAAATCCTGCAATATGAACTATCAGTGATGTCCCCTGTCCTGTAATTTAGGACATAATTTCTCAGTCACCCTATGGCCCTATTGGACATAAGGTGACCCTAGACATAAGACTCCTTGGTGACGCCGGTACAGGAGTACCCCTCATCCTTGCAAAGTTTCTGGGTGTCACGGGCCATTCCGTTACAGTAGGTTTAAAAATTAAATATGATTGGAGTAGTACAATGTTGTGACTTTTATGAATCTGATACTGTGTTAGGGGTTGGTGGGTAGACAAGGAGGTCCACATAAACAGGTGTTGATAGAACACCTTTATCAATCTGATGCTTTTTTTAGCAATTTTTGAAATGAAAGCATTTCTTGAAATAAATGTATTTATTTTTTTGTATTTTGTCTTTCTATATTGGGTAACATGAAAGTCCTGTTTTCTTTCTTCCATTATTTGCGCCAACATTTTAGGTACGGACAAACCATGTAATTGTTTTTGAATTCATATATATCTCCGATCTACAATCCTCACTCTTAAAGTGCAACTTTACCCATAACAACTTGATAAAAAACAATGGGCCAGATTCACGTAGAATCCCGACGGCGTAACTTATTCAATTTACGTTACACCGCCGCAAGTTTTATGGGCAAGTGCTTGATTCACAAAGCACTTGCCTGTAAACTTGCGGCGGCGTAGTGTAAATCCGTCCGGCGCAAGCCCGCCTAATTTAAATGGGGCGTGTATCATTTAAATTAGGCGCGTTCCCGCGCCGAACGTACTGCGCATGCGCCGTCCCTAAAATTTCCCGACGTGCATTGCGCTAAATGACGTCGCAAGGACGTCATTGGTTTCGATGTTAATGTAAATGGTGTCCAGCGCCATTCACGGACGACTTCACGGACGACTTACGCAAACGACGTTAAATTTCAAATTTCGACGCGGGAACGACGCCCATACTTAACATTGGTTAGCCCATCACCTAGGAGGCATCTTTATCTTTACGCCGCGTATCTCTACGAAAACGGAGTACATTTACAGCGACCGGCAAAGCGTACGTTCGTGAATCAGCGTAACGACTCATTTGCATATTCTACGCCGACCGCAATGTAATCGCCACCTAGCGGCCGGCCTAGAATTGCAGCCTAAGATCCGACGGTGTAAGTCACTTACACCTGTCGGATCTTAGGGAGATCTATGCGTAACCTGATTCTATGAATCAGGCGCATAGATACGACCGGCCGGATTCGGAGATACGACGGCGTATCAGGAGATACGCCGTAGTATCTTCTTTATGAATCTGGCCCAATGTTCTTTAGCAAGGAACATACATCCCGCATTAATAATTATGCTACCAAGATTACTGTGTGCTGTTATTGCCTCCAGCATTGCTCCTGTTTCTTATTGCTGGAGGCTGCCATTTCACTGAAGCCCAAAGCCCCTGAACAGCAGTAAACCATAAAGTTTAACTAAACCCAATTTTTTAACGGTTTAAAAAATAAAATAGTTACATTCCTGGAATGCTGGGATTGCACACTGTCACATTTGCTTTTGTCCTCAACCAAACTGTCAAACCTCAAATAGCTGGTGTCAAATACAGTTGGGCGAACGGTTCAGCCTGAGCATGAGTTATGGTTGAACAATGGCTGTTTGCACGTTCGACGAACACCCAAATTATCAGGGTGTTCAACTGTTTGTTCTGCCTGCCGAATGACCACAATGTACTGCGCCGCAGCACAGTGCATTGGAAGCCCTGATTGGCTGACGCAATGAAAGCTTTGCCCAATCAGGGCACATAGCACTGTCAGAGCCATGATTGGGCACTGTGATGATGACTCTATCCAATCATGGCTCATTGCTCTTAGTCCCACCCCACACTATCAAAATATTATTCCCTTTGCGGCCATTTGCAGTGTGACACTGGCTGGGAGAGAGATGGAACCGGGCTCTGTTCAGTGCTACTAGCGAGTTAGTGTGCTATTATGCTTCGATTGTGAGTGTAGAGTGTCAGTTAAGTGTAAATCTAATGATATTACAGTGTAAGAGTAGTACGACCGTTCATTTTTACTTTAGTGTCATTTTATTTTGTAAGGGCAGGTTTCCTGCATATATTTCAGTGCTTACTGCACGTTTACCGCATTATATTGCAGTATGTTATTGCAGGTTTAGAGCACAGCAGTATATTTCAGTGCATTATTGCACGTTTACCATAGTATATTGCAGTGCGTTACTGCACGTTTAATGCAGCATATTTCAGTGCATTATTGCAGGTTTACCACAGTATATTGCAGTGCATTTGTGCACAATTAACACAGTATATTTCAGTGCTTTAGTGCAGGTTTACGACAGTATATTGCAGTGTGTTATTGCACGTTTAATGCAGTATATTTCAGCTCATTGGTGCACGTTTAACGCAGTATATTTCAGTGTGTTATTGCAGGTTTAACACAGTATATTGCAGTGCGTTAGTGCACATTTAACACAGTATATTTCAGTGCATTATTTCATGTTTAACACAGTATATTTCAGTGCAGTATATTTCAGCGTATTAGTGCATGTTTACTGCAGTATTTTGCAGTGTGTCAGTGCAGTTATACTGCAGTATATTGTAGTGTGTCAGTGGAGTGTGTCAGTGGAGTGTGTCTGTGTAGTGAGTACTCAAGTTAAAGTGCACCAAACACCACTTTCCATTGATTAAATTGATTCCACATTTCCACTTTATTACATTTGGTTAATAAGCCCCCCTCATCCTTGTGGGAGGCCAACAAGGAGAGGCAGACATTTCCATGGCACTGTGAGGGAGCCAGCAGGATCTGTGTCCACAGGCAAAGGTGGACGTGGTCTGCCTGCAAGACTGCCTAGCTTTGTGGGTGTTCATTTTATCTGGAATACATTTTTTTGGTGTAGGTTTCATGGGCACAATTAACACCCAAGGACCAATATATATGCATATATATATATATATATATATATATATATATATATATATATTTTTTTTTTTTTTACAGCAAGGCCAATTCTTGCTTTCATTAAGAGTACCTCTATAGGGTTACGGTGTGTGAAGGCACCACCAACACCCAAAGCCAGATTTTTTTGCCACAATTTGACCGGGGCATATCATTGAAATTTTTGACAGCAAGGACAATTCTTGCTTTCATCAAAAGTACCTCTGTAGGGTTACAGTGTGCAGGCACCACCAACACATGAAGACCAATTTTTCCCAGCGGGCTGAACGAAAAACAATTGAAGGGATCGGGAGGAGCCGCTGTACTAACTATGCAATATTATTGCTATTGTGTTCTGATAGGAGGAAGGCTCCCCGATGCAGGAACACACAGGTCAATGCTCTCAGCCACACAGCTCACACAGGTCAGCGGTCTCAATGATCGGATGCCATTCGTCAGACCTTTATTGGTCATGCCCTTTCCACAGCAGACAGCTTTAGGGACAACAGTAATGGGATACTTCTGTTGCTTATAATTATAAATGTGCACTCCTGGAATAAAGGATGCTCTGCTGAAGTTATTTCAGTTTCTTTATATCAACTTGTTGAATGATGTCATTTATCTTTGGCCTTGAAGCCATTAGACTGGAAAAAGTCAGAGATTCTTCTGCACAATGTAATATTGACATAAAAGCCCACGCACACAGGTTGAACTTGATGGACTTTTGTCTTTTTTCATCAACTATGTAACTATGTGCTGCCTCTGCAGGTTGGTCTGTGCTGTGTGGCAATGCTGTGTTAATGGATGGATAGAAATATAAATCCTTTGCCAGACAAAACAGCTCATTATTATCATTATTACAATACAGGATTTATATAGCGCCAACAGTTTGCGCTGCACTTTTCAACATTAGGGCAGACAGTACAGTACATTTCAATACAGGAATAATCAGAGGTTCCTGCTCATTAGAGCTTACAATCTAAGAGGGAGTGTCAAGTCATAACTGTAAGGTAATAACTGTGGGGGATGAGCTGATGAAGAAAATTAAAGTACAATTGTTAGGTGGAGGCAAGATAGGCTTCTCTGAAGAGAAAAGTTTTCAGGGATTGCCTAAAACTGGATAGAGTTGGAGATAGTCGGACAGATTGGGGTAGGGAATTCCAAAAGATTGGAGAGACTCTGGAGAAGTCCCGGAGGCAAGTCTGGGAGGAGGTTAAAATGGAGCTAGAGAGCAGAAGGTCTTGGGAGGAACCAAGAGGACGATTTGATTGGTATTTTAAGACTAGGCTAGTGAGGTAACTGGGGGCAGAGTTTTGGATGGCTTTGTAAGTTATTGTTAGTGTTTTGAATTTAATTTGTTGGGGGAGTGGCAACCAATGGAGGGATTGGCAGAGAGAGGTAGCAGACGCTGAACAGTTTGTAAGGTGGATGAGTCTAGCAGTAGCAGTCATGATGGACTGAGGGGGGATAATCTATTTAAAGATAAGCCGATGAGGATGGAGTTGCACTAGTCGAGGAGAGAGATATCCAGGGAGTGAATCAGAAGCTTTGTGATTTCATTAGTTAGGAAGGGTCATATTTTAGAGATGTTGCAGAGGTTGCAGTGGCAAGCCTTGGAAAGTGATTGGATGTGGGGCCGAAAGGAGAGTTCAGAGTCCAGGATAATAGAGTCCATGGCTTTTTTGCTGTTATTAAGTAATTTGTGAGTTTTAAAAGAGCAGTTTCTGTGGAGTGTTAAGTGTGAAGTCCAGACTGAAGGGGATCAAGAAGGTTTTTCTTAATGAGGTGGTCACTCAGTTGGTTGTAGACCAGGCATTCAAGGGGTTTAGAGGAACAGAGGACCAAGGAGATAGAGTCTAGATTGTTAAGATTGGGAGATCCAAGGACAGCTATTTAAGTATGGGGGTGACCAGTGCATGTATTAGAGAGTTGGGGGGGATGCCAGAAGAGAAGAAGAGATTGAAGATGTGGGTTAGAGATTCTAGGATAGAGTCAGAGGGTGACCATAGTATTTGAGAGGGAACTGGGTCCAGGGGACAGGTGGTTAGGTAGGTGTTAAAAAATTAGTTTAGCAACCATGTCTATAGTAGCAGGGTTGAATAAGGGGAGTGTTGATTGTACCTGTTTACTAGTGTTGAGCAGAATATGCCATATTCGATTTCGCGATATATCTCGAATATATATTCGAATATTCGAGATATATTCGCTAAATTCGAATATTCGTGATATTTTATCGAAAGTAAATGATTGCGATTTTTCGCTATTGCGAATGCGAAAATAATTGCGATTTTTTTGATAACTGCGGTAGGAGCACTCTGATTGGCTCAGAATATTCGTGATATTTTATCGAAATATCGCAACATGCGAATGCGATATTTATTGCGCAATTTCGAGAAATGCTGGAGGAGCGCTCTGATTGGCTCAGAATATTCGTGATATTTTATCGAAATATCGCAACATGCGAATGCGATATTTATTGCGCAATTTCGAGAAATGCTGTAGGAGCACTCTGATTGGCTCAGAATATTCGTGATATTTTACAATACAAAATAATTGCGAATATTCGGCAAATGCGGAAGGAGCACTCTGATTGGCTCAGAATATTCTTGATATTTTACAATACAAAATAATTGCGAATATTCGGCAAATGCGGAAGGAGCACTCTGATTGGCTCAGAATATTCTTGATATTTTACAATACAAAATAATTGCGAATATTCGGCAAATGCGGAAGGAGCACTCTGATTGGCTCAGAATATTCTTGATATTTTACAATAGAAAATAAAAAGTGTTTTGCATTGGTGGTGATTCTTTACTCTATCCATCTGTCACAGCCGTTTGTCAATCAAACACCTTGAAGATTGAACACGTTCATGCTGCATGCTTTGGACTTTTTTTCACTTCACATATCAAAGACATTTTTATGAAAGATTATTTTTCTATTATTGGGACTATATTTCTTTATATATTTGTTTCACTGTGTATTTCACAAGTTATTTGCGCTGGCTTATTTTATAATTTGCCCACATGTCTTGTCACTAGACATATTTTTTATTCTTGTAGAGCGACTCCATTTTCTGTCTTGTATTAATTTATGTTGTATAACATTTTTGAGTTGCTGCTGTATTCTCCCCTTTTTTAAGGTATGCGCAATTTTTTCCTTCTTACAAAAAAAAATAATATCAAACATACAAATATTCATAACATACACATACACAAAGCCCCCCCCTTTTGCATCAGAGACAATCAGAGTTCTCCTACCACAGTTATCGAAAATTCGCAATCATTTTCGCATTCGCAATAGCGAAAAATCGCAATTTTTTTTTTTTCAATCTGGCAACATAATAGGATCGCCTCAGCTTAGCTACTCGGCCCAGGGTCTCTAATCATACCAGCAATGCTTTTAGACGTCGATAGGATGTGATCTGTTTTAAAAATCAAATTGAAAAAATGCGAATATTCGGAATTGCGAATATTCACCGCGAAATTCGAAATATAGCGCGATTTCTCGAATATGCTATATTCGAGTCGAATATTCGCAATGCGAATATTCGTGAGCAACACTACTGTTTACATGGGGTGTTAAGTGGGGGCGATACCTGGAGTGGAGATTTCATCACAAATTGATTCAATCCTATTTTTGACGTGATTAGCAATCTTCTGGGCAGTGAGTGAGTTAGTGGGTGGAGGCAGTGGAGGACGAAGTAGAGAGTTAAAGGTAGAAAAGAGTTGATAGATGAGAATGTGTTAATGAGAGTGATAAAATAAGTATGCTTGTGTGCAGTGTGGAGCCGAGAATTTTATTTATAGAGGGCAGACTTATATTGGTTGAAGTCTTTAAGAGACTTATGCCACATACACACGACCGTTTTTCATGACGTGAAAAATGCCTTTTTTTTAAAAATGTCATTAAAAATGATCGTGTGTGGGCTCCAGAGCATTTTTCTCGACGTGAAAAATGGACATTAAAAAATTAGAACATGCTCTACATTTTCGCATCGTTTTTCACGTTGTAATTTTTCACGTCCTGAAAAATGATCGTATGTAGGCTTTAACGACGGGAAAAAAACATGCATGCTCAAAAGCAAGTTATGAGACGAGAGCACTCGTTTTGGTAAAACTAACATTTGTAATGGAGATAGCACATTCGTCACGCTGTAACAGACTGAAAAACACGAAGACTGAAAAGCGCGAATCGTCTTTCACCAAACTTTTACTAATACGAAATCAGCAAAAGCAGCCCAAAGGGTGGCGCCATCTGAATGGAACTTCCCCTTTATAGTGCCGTCGTACGTGTTGTACGTCACCGCGCTTTGCTCCAGCATTTTTTTTTCACGATCGTGTGTATGCAAGGCAGGCTTGACAAGAATCACGTCGAGAAAAACATTGTTTTTTCTAGGACATGAAAAACGGTTGTGTGTACGCGGCATTAGTATTATGCCACAGATGCGCAAGAGCAAGGCTACATTTGTAAGACTTCTGGCATCATCTGTTTGCCACGGTTGTAGGGGTCAAGGCCTGATTCTCTGTGTAGTGAGGGGGCAATCTCGTCAACGGTGGAGGACAGGGAAGAGACATTTAAAAAGCTGTCTATATTCAGTTTAAGGTGGAGGGCAACAGCAGGAATATAAATGCAGGATTACCAAAGAGACATTTGAAAAGCATTCAGTCTGTATTCAATTTAAGTTGGATGCATACAATGAATAGATATTGTGACACGTCCGGGTTTCTTAGCTCAGTGGTAGTGCCAAAACAGTGAGTTTACTCCACGCCAGATATAGTTTTCAGGGCTTTCATCCCGACTTTTATTTAAAAGAACATCAAAAATTATACAGGTATGTCTTCCCATGCATGAGTTTCACCCCATCACTGCAAAAACATAACATTCAGCCTCCTGGCTCTCTTTCGGCAGGTTTACTGTACCAAGTACCTCTTCAGGTTCTCTTCTGAACTTTAGTACCTTTTTGGTCCTCTTGACAATGCACAGATGCTGCACCTCAGCTCTGCGTCTTCCTCACAGATTCCTAGGTGTTCCTCTGTCCCTCACGGAACTCTCTATCAGCCTCAGACCTTCCTCTGTCCCGACCTGGACACCATGGTGCACACATGCCCTCTCATCTCCCTTACAGACACTGACCCCTTTGGGGGTGGGGCTCTAAACTAACGCTGGCTCTCATATGAATGCAGCACACATCTGAGCTATTAGTGTGCTTGCTACCCAGAAAACCAGGTGTAAATCACCATTGTACACAGTGTCACAGGGTTACCCTGAACTCTATATACAGTATATATATATATATATATTTATATATATATATATATATAGCTCTCTCTCTCTCTCTTTATATATATATATATATATATATATATATATATATATATATATATACAGTATCTCACAAAAGTGAGTACACCCATCACATTTTTTGTCAATATATACAGGGCTCAAGTCCTGCGGGAACTCGTGGGAACAGAGTTCCTGCACTTTTTTCACAGCAGGAATGCAGTTCCCTTTGCAGGACTAGAGCAGCCAAGCTGTCCGAACCAACCCTTCACTAAGCGGCGATGCCCAGTCACTGTCAGGGGCAGGCGAACCTTAGTAATCCTTTATGTTACTGGCCGCTTCCTGTAGACATTGCGGTATCGAGGAAGTGACGGAATACCCACACACTACCCCATGAATCCATATACAGGAAGTGGCCAGCAACATAAAGGATTACTATGGTACAGTGGATCGAAAAAAAAAAAACATGCTGTTTAGTAATTATGCATATAAGCGTATAATTCTTTATTTATTTTTTGGTGGGGGAGTGGATCTTGGGAGGGAGTTCCCACACTTTTTTCCCCAGGACTTGACCCCTGTGTATATATATATATATATATATATATATATATATATATATATATATATATATATATATATATATATATACAGTATCTCACAAAAGTGAGTACACCCATCACATTTTTTGTAAATTTTTTATTATATCTTTTCATGTGACAACACTGAAGAATTGACACTTTGCTACAATGTAATTTATTGAGTGTACAGCTTGTATAACAGTGTAAATTTGCTGTTTCCTCAAAATAACTCAACACAGCCATTAATGTCTAAACCGCTGGCAACAAAAGTGAGTACACCTTCGTTTGAAGATGCCCCACAGATGCTCAATAGGGTTTAGGTCTGGAGACATGCTTGGCCAGTCCACCACCTTTACCCTCAGCTTCTTTAGCAAGGCAGTGGTCGTCTTGGAGGTGTGTTTGGGTCGTTTGGGTCGTTATCATGTTGGAACAGTATTTAGCTGTTTGGTGTTAAACTTAAAAATTATCTACTCTACTAAACTAAAGCAAGCTAGATGAATATTTAGTATCTGTTTTATTTACCCTATCAAGCCCTTGTCATATAACTTCTCTGCAGTTCTAGTCTACAGCTCCTATTCTGTTTTTGCATTCTATTTGAGTAAAATAAATAAGTTAAAGTAACGCACAAAACAATAAAACAAACCAAAAAGTACCTGACAATTTTTGCAAGTAAACATCTTCTATGGTATCCTGGGCTTTTCATATTTCTTCCTTAAAAAAAAGGAAGGTCTGCAATGTTTTATATTTCTGCATTTTTAATAATAAGAAAAATAATACAACTGTCATTGTTTCTAGTAAAGTGTTATTTGGTTACATTCTGCAGCAACAACATGTTTTCTATTATTGATGACACATATTGTAATACTAACAGCAAATTCATCATACTGTTTTCATAAGGTTTTTTTGTCCCACTTAAAGGGTCACTAAAGGAATTTTTTTTTCCAGCTAAATAGCTTCCTTTACCTTGCTGCAGTCCTGGTTTCATGTCCTCATTGTTCGTTTTTGCTTTCATGTTGCTGTAAATCCTCTCTGTTTTGGACACTTCCTGGTTGCCTGTTTCCTGATAACCACAGTACTGGGAGATTTCTCACGGTGGTCACTAATCAAGGAGGTGTGATTACTGTGTGTAAAACGAAACTGGATTGGTGCTGAGGAGTTTTAGACAAAGAATCACTGTTCTCTATTGGCTGACTGCCCTCTAGTGGCTCTGTACATCAGAGAACCAGCAAACAACAGCAAAAACGAAACTACACTGCAGGCACATTATATGATTGTTTTTTTATCTATTTTTAATCATTTTTAAAAGGAATCAGTTAACTATTATGTCTCTATGCCCTGTAAACAGTCATTTCAGCTAAATTTTTTTTTTCCTTTAGTGACCCTTTAAAGTTATTAGCAACTTTCGACAGAAACAGTCACAACAAAAAAAATGTGAGCACAGACAATTGTGTCCAAGGATGCACATAAGTGGTGTAGGGAGAGGCAAATGCAACCAAGTTCAGGAGCTGACTCTCTGGGATCACTGAAGCCAATCACCTGGGTTCACCAGTCTGTTGCTGCCGACTCCTACTCTATGAATTGCCTCTTTATGACCATCAAAGTATATTGGAACCCTAACTTGATAACAATTAGTTTGCTAAACTACTGTGTATCATAAAAAAATACCACTTTTTAAATATGGATATCACTATTTTTTCATGCTATTTTGCATCTCTGCTCTGCTGATTTCCTCCAGTCCATGTAGATACTTCCTGCCTGAAGTGCGGAAGGTGGCATGTTCAGAATAATCACCATATAAAGAAGATGTACAGGTGAAAAAACTCTTGGGTGCTTGGAGTTAGTGTATATGCCAGTGCTGCTGCCACTGTAATGGCTATGGCATTGGCAGTGTTAAAGTATGTAAGAAATTTCAAGCCTGTACCCTCACCTTTCCGCAAACAAACCCACTCCCTCTTGCCTCCCTCACTCCTTGTGGTATTTTTTTTACTTCTGCTTCTTCATCCTCCCTCCTCCAGATTGAAAGCTGTGTATTATTATTATTATTATTATACAGGATTTAAATAGCGCCAACAGTTTGCGCAGCGCTTTCCAACATCAGGGAAGACAGTACAGTTACAATACAATTCAATACAGGAGGGATCAGAGGGCCCTGCTTGTTAGAGCTTACAATCTAGAAGATCAATTCTGCTTCCTATTTTCCCCACCTCCTACCCCCCTGGGACCTCATAGTTGGAAGATCCCCCCAGATCTATTTACACACTACACAAGGCTAGTTTTAATACCTCATCCTGAATATGTCTTTTAAGCAGGACATGTATGCTATGGGAGGGTGGAGCATAACATGTTGGGGGCGTGACCTGGATGAATGAGGCTGAGACTGCTTTTACTTGGTAAACACTAGGGGCGGGTGGAGTGTGCGGCAGCCGTGCTATCTCTTCCTGATTCTGCAGTGAGGCTAAACAGGATAGAAAGTCGCGCTAAATATAATGAATGAAAACCCTGTGATGGCAAACAAAACACAGGGGTGTGAAAGCAGCCTTAATGTCAGTTTATTTTGTCAGGGCTGGTGTGCTGCAGTATATTTAAGTGCTTTAGTCCACATTTAACGCAGTATAAGTGCATTCACAGACTCATTTCCACATCTTTATTACATTTTGTTTATAAGCCCCTCCCCCCCCATCATGTCTGGGAGGCCAACAATGAGAGGCAGACCTTCTCTTGGCACTGTGAGTGGGCCAGCAGCATATGTGTTCACTGGCAAAGGTGGACTTGGTCCGTCCTCAGGCAGGACACCATTTCCTCTGTTTAATGATGTTGCCCGTGTGATCCAGCCACAGCATGCAGAGGAGATGGCAGACTGGTTTACTAAACCATCCTCATCCTTTGTCACCCAAACAGAGACTAGTGCGCAGCTCACTGCAGCTGCAAAAGTGGCTTATTTTGCCTCCATGTCTACAGCTACTCTGTCCATAGCCCCTGCATCAGACATGGAAGAGTCAGCTGAATTATTTGAACAGTGTCAGCCACTTGCTTCTTGACAATGAACAGACATTACTTGATTCACATCTTGGTTCTGAGGTTAAGGAAGGTAGGAACATGAGCCTACAGAGAGGGGAGAACACTGGTAAACATCAAATTGGCAGTCATGTTCCCCCAGCCGCAGTGTATTGCCAAGTTGCCCCCAATGTTGATGAGGATGGAGGGGGATGATTCTGAGGTCACTGAAGCGACTTGGGTGCCGGATAGAGCAGAGGAGCAAAGTGAGGGTGAGGCACAACCCCAAAGAGGCAGTCATCATAGAAGATTAGAGAGCAGCCACCCTATTCCACCAGATTGTGGAACTGCTATCACCTGGCCCACTTCTCATAGCTCAGCTGTTTGGGCCTTTTTTAGCACATGTGTAGCCAATCACACTGTTGCAATTTGCAAGCTTTGCCTCAAGCACATCAAGCATAGCAAAAACACCAGCCATTAGGGTACCACATGCTGGAAAATAGGATTTTGTAATACAGCTTACCTGTAAAATCCTTTTCTTGGGAATACATCACGGGACAAAGAGCCTTAATTACGTAATGGGTTATGTAGTCACCACAGGTGATTGGACACTGGTTAACCCAAATAAAATTGAGTTCCTCCCCTATATTACCCCTCCCAAATGGAGAGTGCCTCAGTTTTGTAGCAAAGCAATAAGTGTTCCACGTTAAAGAGGGGTGGGAGCTCTGTGTCCTGTGATGTATTCCCAAGAAAAGGATTTTACAGGTAAGCTGTATTAAAAAATCATATTTTCTTGATCATACATCACGGGACACAGAGCCTTAATTACTTAATGGGATGTCCCATAGCAATGCTAAAATTGAAGGGAGAGACACACAGATCAGAAATAAGACCGCCTTCGGGCCAGAGGACCTATACTGCTGCCTGCAGCACACTACGCCTGAAGGCGGCATCCTCATACCCTCTCACATCTACCTGGTAGAACTTAGTAAATGTATGGACCAAAGACCAAGTAGCAGCCTTACAGATTTGAGCCATGGAGACCTGGTGATGCACTGCCCATGAAGCACCAACTGCTTCATTAAGTAATTAAGGCTCTGTGTCCCGTGATGTATGATCAAGAAAGGCATTTAACCCCCCACTACTCCGCCCGTTGGCAAGAGCACCTGAAAGCCACACAAAAGGAATGCAAATCTGTTCCTCCTCACTCCTCACCTTTCACTGCCACCCACATGCCCACAAGTGGTTTTCCATTCCTAGAACCCCTGAGAGTAGTACGGGGGTGGGAGGACGCAGTTCAAGATATTGTTATCCTCAGTGACCCAGAGGAGTCTGCTTCTCATGCTTTTGCAAATTTTTGGTGTGTTGGCTTCCTTATTGTTGAAAAGCCTGCGAAAGGACCCAAAAATAGCAGCAGGCTCACTTTTGGTTGGCAACCCTCCTTGACTGCCGTTACAAGGGGGAAGTCTCAGAACTCATCCCATCCCCGCAGAGGGAGTAGAAGATGAAATCTCTTGAAGAGTTTATGTAATGTCTTTCCCGCCTCTGGTAGGTTACAGTCTGGTGGAAAACATTGTTTTGAGGCTTCTGTTGGTCAACAGAGGAGCAGGAGAAGGGGGCCACCTCAGTGATGTATTTCAAACATTTTTTAATCCTCGGCGCCCAGGGCTGTTAGCTTTCACATCCCATCAGCAGAGTCTGCATCATATGGTGGGAGATTATCTAGGGGTGAAACAGATATGGAGATCTTTCTAGTTGATGATCCACTGGAGTACTGGGTCATGAGAATAGACCACTTGCCAGAACTTGCCTAGTATGCCATTGAGTTGCTGGGCTGCACTGCAACCAGCGTGCTTTCCAAATAGGCATTCAGTGCAGCCGGAGGTTTTGTGACCGATAAGAAAGCCCCTGATGCTGATGTCGCTGATTAAGTGCTTTCTGGATCTTGAATCTCTGAAAGACTGTCTAGGGCTAGGCTGTCTAGATTTGTGGGTGTTGATTTCGTCTGGAAGAACATTTTTGGTGTAGGTTTCATGAGCATAATTAACACAGAAGGACCATTTTTTTGCACCTGTTTGACAAGTGCATATTATTTAAATTCTTGACAGCAAAGCCGATTCTTGCTTTCATCAAGAGTACCTCTACAGAGTTACTGTGTAAAGGCACCATGGATGCCCAAAGACCAATTTTTCCACACCTGTTTGACAGGTGCATATCATTAAAATTTTTGACAGCAAGGCCAATTCTTGCTTTTATCAAAAATACCTCTATAGGATTACATGGATCAAGGGGCCGGTGCCCCATATGGACGAACTGCTACTGGTGGGAATTCTGCAAGTGGTTAAAAATCTGGGTGTTATGAAAAAAAATAAATAATAATAAAGCAGTGTAAAGGCACCACCGACACCCAGAGATCTTTTATTCCACACTGGTTTGACAGGTGCATATTATTTAAAATTTTGACAGCAAGACCATTTCTTGCTTTCATCAAGCGTTCCTCTATAGGGTTACCGTGTAAAGGCACCACTGACATCCAAAGACCAATTTTTCCGCATCTCTCTAAAAGGTGTATATCATGTACATTTTTGACAGAAAGGCACTTCTTGCTTTCATCAAAAGTATTTCTATAGGATTACTGTGTAAAGGCACCACCAACATCCAAAGATCAATTTCTCTGCATCTGTTTGATAGGTGCATGCCATTACAATTTTTGACAGCAAGGCCAATTCTTGCTTTCATCAGCAAGAGTACCTCTATAGGGTTACAGTGTGAAGGCACCACCGACACCCAAAGAACAACTTTCTTTTTGACAAGTGCATAGCATTTACATTTTTGACAGAAAGGCCTATCTTGCTTTAATCAAGAGAACCTCTATAGGGTTATGGTGTGAAGGCACCACACCAATGCCCAAAGACCATTTTTTCTGCACCTGTCAAACAGGTGCATACAGGGATGGACTGGCCATAGGGACTACAGGGAGTTTCCCGGTGGGCCGATGGCTCAGTGGGCCGTTTTTTAAAACAGAGATGCTGCTTGGAGGACTTTTTTTAACACACAAAGACCAATTTCTTACACACCTGTTTGACAGGTGCTAATCATTTAAATTTTTTACAGCAAGGCTAATTCTTGCTTTCATCAAGAGTACCTCTATAGGGTTACGGCGTGAAGACATAACACCCAAAGCACAATTTTTCTGCACCTGTTACTTCTATCCAATATCTGCAAAAGAGAATTTTTCATTTTTATTGTTATTTCAAATTTTTATGGTTTCACTTTAAGCATCAGTAAATCACTGCTCATTAAAAAAATATGTTTTTTCTTCATTGATATATGTCCCTGAGGGCAGTACCTGGACCCCCATAACCATTGTATGCCCAATTGTATGCCCAGTTACTTGCATATAACCCTTCAAAATTGCCACTTTTCCAGTTCAGGTCCCATAGACTTCAATGGGGTTCATTATTCGGTTTCCAAACATTTGCGATGTTCGAACAGTTCTGCCGCAAACCGAACAGGGGGTCCTTCGGCCCATCTCTACTCATTACTTTATAGAAGACTATATAGAAACAATACCTCTAGATTTTAAGGGGTTAAGGGGTTGTAAAGTTGTTTTTGTTATTTTCTAAATAGGTTCCTTTAAGCTAGTGCATTGTTGGTTCACTTACCTTTTCCTTCGATTTCCCTTCTAAATGTTTTTTTTCTTTGTCTGAATTTCTCACTTCCTGTTCCACAGCGTCTCCCCACAGGGATGTAGTCCCAAGGGACGGGGTGAGCACGCTGACTAACCCCCAGCCAGAACGGCTAGGATGATGGGGGCAAGCTTACTGAGGAGGAATAGGAAGTGAGAAATTCAGACAAAGAAAAAAAACATTTAGAAGGGAAATCGAAGGAAAAGGTAAGTGAACCAACAATGCACTAGCTTAAAGGAACCTATTTAGAAAATAAAAAACAAACCTTTACAACCCCTTTAAGCATGCTTTCTTTTCACTGTGCTTCCAGAGTTCTAGACTTGCAAATCAATGATTTCTGGCATACAGAAAACATCTCACTGGCTCTGTTCTGTCCTTGCTTCATGTTTCCCTATGCGTAGCTCGACATGCAACGAAACTTTGCTATTCTCCAATAAACAAGACTGTATTAACAATTTCTGAGGCTTTTTTTAAATGAATAGGATGAGGTGAAACTGGAAACAAAGTAAAAAGAAGCATACAGTAAGAATACATTTAATACAACAATAGTGTCTTCTGTCTCTAAATGGTCATGGTCACATGCAGTTTTGCGTAATAGATCCAGTGGCACTGCATTTCAAGAAAGTATACATATATATATATATATATATATATATATATATATTACGTAAAAAAAGAGCGAGATAGCCCCCAACACTATAGATCCCCCCACAATTGTTTCTTTCTTCCAACAATGTAAGGACTAATTTCCGTGTAAGAAATGTAGGCCCGGATTCACAAAGGCTTACGATGGCGTATCTCCACGTACGCCGTCGTAAGTCTGAATGTGCGCCGTCGTATCTATGCGCCTGATTATTAGAATCAGTTACGCATGAATTTGGCCAAGATAAGAGCGACGTAAGTCTCCTACGCCGTCGTAAATTGGGTGCATATTTACGCTGGCCGCTAGGTGCGCTTCCGTATATTTACGCGTCAAATATGCAAATGACCTAGATACGCCGATTCACAAATTTACTTGCGCCCGATACGCTGTTTACGTAAGTCATACGTCCGGCGTAACTCTACCCCTCATAAAGCAGGGGTAAGTCATGTTAAGGTATGGGCGTGGGAACAGCGTCGTATTTTACATTGTTTGCGTAAGTAGTACGTGAATGGGGATGGGCGTAGGTTACGTTCACGTCGTACGAATGGAGCCGGCGTATCATAGGGAGTAAATTTGACGTGAATCTGAGCATGCAGGCGCATGCGCCGTTCGTTCGGTCATGCATTTACATGGGGTCACGCTTCATTAGCATTAACACGCCCACTGCCTTGCAAATTTGAATTAGGCGGGCTTACGCCGGCCCATTTACGTTGCGCCGGCGTAAATATGGGAGCAAGTGCTTTGTGAATACAGTACGAGCCTCTCTAAGTTACGTCAGCATAGCACATATGAAATGCGCTACGCCGGCTCAAAGATACACCGCTGTACGCGAATCTGGCCCGTAATGTCTGTCTTCATAACATCTGCAGCAGACGTAAGACTGATACCATTACTTCCACGTTACTTTCACGTTACACCATTACTTCACCATTACTAGGTTCATAGTGTACTTAATCACGTACCCATGTAAGAAACAATACGTGGACCGTATGATTAGGACTTTTTCAGTAAGAGTCAACGAACACTTAGCAAAGTTAAAAAGGGTTGCATTAAACGTAATGTGCCACGCCGTTATCTTGAACACCACAGCAAGGATCCCACAGGCACACAATTCCAGATTGTAGATACATTTCTTCCACATTGGAGGGCTGACTCCTGTTTGCGGGGTGTCTCGCGGCTCGAGACCTACTGGATACATGAATTACAGTGCTACTCACCCCATGGTATGAACATTGATTGGGATATCAACTGTTCCATTAACCAGGCGTGAGTTGCATCTAGTGTCCGGGGGTCTCTAGCCGCGACACACGCTCCTTATTGTCACATACGTTTCTTTCACCATTGTCTTTTGTTTACCATAACTATTACATTTATTACTGCTCATATGTACAGTATGTTCTTTTATTTTTATTTTTAATCCAATATCATATACATGTTCATCTGTCAGGAGACACCATACATGCAGTTGTTTTATTGACCTTCACAGAGACAGTGTGGGCCCTGTGTTGATTGGAGACTTTTCTGCGATCCCCATTGGCTATTTTCTGAGTCTTCACTGGTGACAGTTCGTGTCTAGTGAAGACGATGAAGGTGGACATGCCCACACACCCTTGTGTTGCTATAGAGTAGTCAGCTCTGCCCAGGGTGACGCTGTGACGTTGCCACGTCTCTGTTTGCAGGGACTTGGACACATTTGGTACGCAGCATCCTGGTCGCGCCACTTTTGAGATGACGCAGTGGTGTTGCCGCGCTCCCGCTGGCGGGAGCGTGTGCACGTATGACGCACATCACTATGGTAGCAATGCTCCCCTGGGTATGATTGATTGAGGCTATGTAACACGGTGCCCAGCTTTCCAGGTGTGATTGTCTCTATTGGTGGAAACGTCTAATACTTGCCCTATTGCTCATGACGAGGCTTGGTTTGCAGATGGTGATGCACTCTAACTTATAAGC